>NC_084816.1:20147343-20309406 GCF_963583255.1 Pyrus communis
TGTGGGGGTAAATCCAGGGTAATGGTATTCCGACCAGGCTTTAATACAATTGCAGTAGAGCTCATTAATGCCTGAAATATCAGATGAAATAATCATATATAATGTTCACACAACAATTAGACCTGAAACGGTGAGATGAAAATGCATTGTAAGTCCAAGAAAGCTTACCTTAGCAACCTCATCAGTATTAAATATTGCATTCAAAGTGAGACTTAGTGAATCAAGAGTTATATCATCAGGAAAGCCACTCCAAAATGTTACTGATAGAGTACCAGAATCTCCATCACATAATTCTAATGGAGGCCCAGGATTGCCAGAAAATGTAATTAAAGATGACACATCTAGCGGCACCGGTTGCTCCATTTCGCCATGTGCAAGACGAACCACCTCTAACTGAAAATCTTGGCGTTCCTTTGTCAAAAACAAGCCTTTATCCAATGAAAGCAATCTCACACAAGATGATAGATAGCCAGCTTGATCATTGAGTATTTTCTGACACTCTGCTAAATTGGGGAGGACTTCTGCCAATAAAACCTGCCATCCTTCACCAGAGTAAAGTGCACAAACCTTTTCATATGACTTTGCTGCCAGATCAAAGTTTCCGTGCTTAAAAAAGACAGATGCTATTTCTCCATCAAGAACAACTCCATGTCTTTTCCACCAGGATCGATGATAATTGTCAGCAGCGCCTTTAGTTAGTTCAAGATATTTTTGCTGTCAAAACAAGACAAAAATATCAACAAAAAATTATGTAGCATGTATAGAGGAACTACTAATTTGAACAATCCTGCATGGATAGTAAACTAAAAGTGAGCAAGTGTTCATACCTCAAACTCCTCTGTAGATGACAAAGACTTCAACAGATTAGGATTAGAAACTGTATTGTGCAGAGCATATTCAGCAGCAACATAAATTTCAGCAAGCCTCATAGGTCGATCAATTGAGCTCTCAGAAATTCCTGGTGAAGAGTTAGTACGTGACATAACACTTGTTTGCACTTTTTGTAATGATGGCATCTTAAATGACACATCTGAACCTGAACTGTCATCATACATTGCGACTCCGTTACCACTCAAACATGCCATTTTTAATACATAAAAACAATAAATGAAATGAGAATATTTAGTAAGAGTATTAATAAACAAAGAACGATTAGAAACAGATGGCACTACATTTGCTAAAATTCTTGAATTTGCATTACCCGTCACTAAAATTTTGGCGGCCATCAAACATTTCAACCATATTCCCAGCAGAAAGGGAAGCTCTCCTCCGATTAGCCTCGCGTAATAGTAGAGAAGGTTCAAGAGGCAATGGTTTTCTCTGAATACCAAAGTGCTTTACTGATGGAGTTGACTGTAGAATCATCTGCAAAAGATAAACGAATACCTTTTTTCATCAAAAAGAGAAGAAACAGAAATGAATAACTTAGGTGGCGGAAAATGCTTTTGCATGAAAGTCAAAAAGCCAACTGAACAGTAATAAGAATACTATGGCAACTTTAGAAGATAATCATCATTAATCAATAATTAAAGGTCTAATTTCCTATACACCACCTTCGTTTACCCCATGTAATAAGGATGGGACGACACTAATACCCCCTTGTATTGGTTTGATAAGGGTGCTAGGCTCACAAACATATACTAAACCCTAAACCATTTCAAAATTGAGAAATTTGAGGGATTAAAAGATCTATTATGAAATTTTCATAAAATGGGTCAAATCTTCTGCTTTTGAAGGTGTAAAAAGATAATCATCACTTGAAAGTTAACGCTGATGTTTTTTGGTATAAAAGCACATCAACCTACTGGAAAAATATAAGGGAGTAAGAATGTCAGAAATCTGTAACAAGGAGTGGTTGCATAAAGCCTTTTAACATGACCAAAACTTCCAACCACAAGACACGTCAAATAGGAAGAGAAAATGAATGAACAATAAACAATAAACCTTCCAAGATAAAAGTTTATGCTGATTTATACTAATGTAGGCTAGACAGACATAAATTGATGTAGTCTCAATTAAATAAGTTTACACCTACATATGTTATCCGGAATTGAATTAAAATATTAGCTTAACATTAACTGAAGAAGTTGGGGTTCCACCATAAAACCAATTGGCAATATGGGGAGTAGCCCAACTACTTATAAGCACATGCAAGGTCCCTCCTCTCATCAATGTGGGATTTATTCTCAACATTAGCTAGTCCTATTCAAAAATAAAAACTTCAGCTAGTCTGATGCCAACATTGACTGTATTAAGAACTTACCTTTTCTTTTGCCAGCACCTCAGATGAAGCATCTGCTGGAACTGAGGGCCAAACTGCAGGCTTGGGCCAGGGAAGCATGCTGAGTGAAGCACTGTTAATTGAGTTAAAAGTAAAGGAAAACTAGTTCAGAAAAACATCTGCAACTTTTAGGTACGTTAAAGCTAATTGCAATGATTACATGTTCAAGCCTGTATCTAGAACGCTATAAGTTGTTTTCATCTTCAAAGATTCAATTGGTACCTATTTCCAGGACTCCTTTCTATATTCGTCCCATATCCGATTAAATATGCAAGCCTCATGAACTGCATAAACATACATTACAGCCTTTTATTAGTAAAGTGCAAGCATATTAAAAACGAATTTTCTAGTCAATGTTGTTTGCCGGTTGAACAACGGATAACATTCACTTGTATCAATGCACTCCAATAAAGGTATACGAATGGATTAAAGAACAACACAAAATGATATTTTAAGTTCCTCTATTGCATATGAAACACAAAGTACTTTTACCTTAACCCTGCATAGTGAATAAAGGTCACCTTGAAGGCGGTAGAATTCCTTTTCTATATCAGGTGCTGCAAGTCCTTCCTTATAATGTGAATCAGTTTCATTGACTAAGGACATGCACGCCGTTATCACCCAAACTTCACGCATACAAAATGGTAGAATACTCTGAGAACAACTCCAAAAAGGAGAAAACAGGAAAGGTGAGGATAAAAAAAAAAAATGAAAATAGAAGTCAGATATGATCATTCAGAATCATACAAACTTCAAGATATGAAAAACACCTTTAAACAAAATGAATACCAGATACCTCATGTACAGCCAGAAACTTTGAGAAGCTTATAATGAATGAGTATCCCCTTGATGCTACTTCAAACGGGCGATTCAGCTTGAATAAAAGCTACAGTTAACCATCTATTAGATATGCAGTTCAAATTTTGTTTCAGTAAATTAGGACATCAATTTCTGCATAAACTAGATTCTGAAGGCACCACCTTTCTCTCAAAGTAGTTTTTTCTGAATGGTCGTATTATTTTTCTATATTAAGTAAATGGTCACGGAACCTTCTTTTATGTCCACGGTAAACTTGTATTCATCACTTAAACCACCGTGCAGTCAATGTAATTGTATTAAGTTCTCATTCTTCATTTTTATCAATATAATAGGCACAAGTTTGAGTATGGAGTAATTTACATCTTACGAAACTATGAAAGGTAAAGCCACAGCATTCCATGAAGTACAACATTAGGCTGTTGATGTTGAAAAAAAAAAAACTACAGATGGAAATCATTTTAGTGACATAACAGGATAATTTTAATTCATTTTTTTAACTGATTTAAGGTCATAGGCTTGAATTGAACAACTGTCTCACATACCTTTGATTGGCAGGCAAACAGATACTGTCTAAATTCAAATTCTCTAAATGAGTCATCTTGAACAATTTGTGTCAATGATTTGTTTCCAGAATTGAGCAATGCTGCCTGATCATCACCATGGTCAACTCCTCCGAAGTCCTTCCGTATTCCATTCATTTCAACTGCATCATATGAAAATGATTCATTATTGGTCTTGTATCTAGGGCAAAAAAGAAAGAGAAAAAGTCCATTATTGATCGAAATCTTATAATTTAAAAGCACTAAGCTTATAATGGAATGAAGATTTTCCAATTTTTAGTTTCATTAAGTGGCGGGAGAACTTAAAAGCTCACATTCATGATCTCCCACTCACTGCTCAGCAGACAATCATCCTCACCAATCGTTGGACCAAAATCAAAATGCTGACACTTATTCAAGAAGAAAAAGTCTTTATTGAGATTTGTATATTAGGCGATGGAATTTAAAAAAAATGAATTATGAGCATGGCTCCCACAGAATATGGATCAAAATAGAGTGCATGTTTGTGTGTGCGTTAATGATGTAGATTCTTGTTTCCTTTGAGGAGACATGAACAACTACAGGATTGCAATAAGCAATTCAATGAATCATTTCTACCCGATTTGACTGCACAAGAATTAAGACATGAAGAGAAGATTACAAAAAATTAATAATAAATAAATAAATAAAAACTGGTTTAGTGTGAAGAAGATAGACTCGTTAAGGAATTCTTCTTTTACAGGAAACAAATATTTTATGAACATCTGGCAGTCATAGAATAAAAATAATGAATTGTCTCATTATCACAAGTAAAATGACTAGTACAGCAGTCAACGGTTGCTCATATCTACGATACAAGGCCCCCAATTCATGAAGATCGCTATACCTTCACAAAGTAAGTTTCAAAATAAAGTAAGCGTGTCATAAAGTAACACTAACTATACTTGCTGATCAATTATTAAGGACTTATAAAAATGTAGACAAATAAAAGTTAAAAAGATCCCCCATGCATGTACTTGAAGGTGGCATTTGCAGTTCCATGTGAAAATAGGATTCTCATTAGCAAACATATGTAGAAGCCATAACATGTATGTCAACACCAAAAGTGATAAATAAGATATATGTGTAACGCACCTGTTTCCAAATAACAAATTTCTAGCTCATCATATTCACGTAAAGAATCTTCATGAAGATGAGCCATCTCAAACATAAAAGCCAAGCTTTCCTAAAAAGAGAATCAATTATGGTAAGACGCCAGAAGATGATCAGTAACATAAATTATATGGATCTAAAAACACAAAGGTTTGTGGTTCTTGCGCCTCATAATTGCCTAAAGTAGGATTTGAAATGTACTTTTATAAGACCAAAAAGTATTCACTATTCAGTAAGCTTTTGAATACAATTGATGTATGCAAGAAATCTACATTTGAATCAACAATCTTTTAAATCCTTTTTGCCCAAAGCAGCCTTAATCAAATTCTTCAAATCCAAAAATTGAGAAAAATGGAACTACCTTCAGAATAAAAAAATTGCAGAAGTTCCAAACTGGCATGAAGCGTTGTTCACTGAGCTTGCGTATCTCGTCCTCATAAAATTGTACACGCCTATCTAATGTATTTCTGATGCACTCCACTATCTTGGATTCCAAATCTTCCCAAAAGTTTGCTTCAGGTGAATATAGATCGAACTTGCAGCACCTGAGCAAAGCACAAGTTGATCAAGTAACATGATATTAGGTGAACTAAACTTTAAACAAATACATCAAAATATCATTCAACTTTATATTATAACCTGACACTTATATTTGATGGTCAACTCATGTTTTACGGTAGACATGATACCAGATGCAACTTACTGAAAAGAAATGAAAGAAGATATTATACGTATAGGTATTTTTAAAACTCAACCCGACCCAATTATAAATATGCTGGTGATGTGATCAGTCTACAATACTGAAAGAAAACAAGATGCTTGCCAAGTCCATCTTTAACAACCATGAAGGAAACAGATGAAATCGACAAAAAAAACATTCTTTACCCTTCTCCACATTTTGGCTAAAAGGTGTAAGTATATGTTATCAATTTAATACCAACGTTGTTAAATTTGTATTGTTTAATCTGTTATAGATGAAAAATTCTCAATATCGCATGTTGACTTAAATAACAACAAAGCAGATGATGTAAAGGATAAGTGTTGTCCAAAAATACCGACTAATCTTCTTATTAGAATTTTGAATGCATTTTGGAAATGCGCTCTCTGGAACACCTTAATAGAGGGGAAGAAACTAGGAAAAGCTCAATGCTCACCAATATTTTGAGTATAAAATAATCACAACACTCACCTCTCAATACTACTCAGTCCATCAATTAAAAAAGCAATCATATTTGATTACAACAGCAATAAACTCACCTTTCTCTCTTCTTGGAACTGAAATCAACTTCAAGTTTGGCATAAACTTTACTTGCCAATTTGGTGGCTTGATCATTATTCGGGTGAGCCTTGGATATAAAAACAATAAACCATTCCCGTTCATCATTCTGGACAATTAACTTTAGGCGCGGTTTAAGGATGGTCTTGAACTCATCAAGATCCTAATGAATAAAGACAAAAAACTGTTAGTTAACTATAAGATTAGCAGCATACAATCAAACAGATCATGGTTTGGTCTTATGATAACGATAATACTACCAGCGCATGGAAATATTGATAGAAAAATGTTGTACCATACACTTAAATGAAACAAGTTTCATTCCTACATTTTCTATCAAAACCTGACAAATGCTCAAAGACACAGAGCTAGCTACTTTCTCAATCTGCATAAGTTAGTAAGCAAAGTACCCTTACAACTATCTAGTACAAAAGATGTAGACAAATCTGACTTCAAACATTTAATAGCATAATAGTTGTTGTCTTTAGAACACAATAGTCATGCATATATTTTATCAAAAATGGATAGCTAAATGGTTCCCCATTTGACAGATATTTTTGCACAGATGATTTTAAAGTAGATCTAAAATAATGGAAGCTTTTGGATCACCGAACCATGTTTCTCATTGAGCTCCACGTGTTCTTTGTACACACAAAAACATATATCCATCCATATAGAAATACACACACTAGGACAACTCCTCAGCTTTAAAATAATCCAGCAACATAGCAAGTAAAAAAATGAGTAAACCAGCCATTTTATTCAACATGACAAAGCATGTGGAAAAGAACTACAATTGAATTTATAAAAGAAATTACTGAAATTGTTTAACGTAATAGAAGTACAGTTGGCATATATAAATATATATATATATATATATATAAACTTTTTTAGAAAGAGACAAATTTTTTATTTTCTTTTTATTAATAACTTGAGGTATCAAGATCTTCAATCAAAGGCACGTGTAGACCCTACAACCAGAATGGCTGGGACTAACAATTGGAGGTTTCCCCATAGGAGTGTATGCATCCGAGGGAATTGAACCAGAGACCTTTGTTTACTAAGCTTCTTATCTTGGCCCTTACTGAGAGTGGACTAACCCATGGTGTTTATAGATACAGATATTATACATTGGTTACGAAATAATACATCAAGATAAGTGAGGTGAAGGAGATTGTATCTTACCTCACAGGTGACAAGGACCGCAGTTGCATATGGCTCCCGGAACCAAAATAATGATTGCTCTTGTGGGAACCGGCTACGAAGCCTCGAGTCTGTGGTTAGTATGAATTCAGCAGGAAGATTCTCTACAAATACAGGATTACGGGTCTTGTTATTTAAGCAAGCCCTTTTAAATGGCAAGTGCTCCTCAAACCCATTCTTGACAGTAGGCCACAAGTCGCTCACATCTTCAACTGCAAATGAGCTCATGGTTAAACTGTTAGATGGGAACACGAAGCAAGGCCAGTGACATAAACCATTACTGCAAAAAACACATATTAGCTATCCGTTTCACTCGCTGTAAACTCAATACAGACTAAGAACATGACAGGAATATTCGCAGAAATTGTCAAGGGATCGGTCAAGTAGCAATTAGGCTGTTAATGGGTTCCCACATTAAGCATAATCATATACTTTTGTAAGATAAGCATAACCATACATGGCTGAGAACACAACAATGATCACAAATAACTAAATATAACTTGTCATTAAATGAATGGCGAATGCCGCACAAGCTGTTCGATAAAATACAAAAAGCTAATAAATGATTTCTAGTACTGGAACACCGAAACAACAAACTTTGCGCATTGTGCAAAAAAATCGTTCCCATTTATGGAAATTCAATTGAAGAACTACTAGTTCCCGAAAACACTCCGAAACTGACCAACTAAAGGCATCATTTTACAAACAGTAGGACGAAAACTTTGCATTTTCCGCATCACTTTAATTGCTAATTAGCTATCCCCGTACTTAAACAAATACGCATTTTTTTTCTTCTACTAGCAAATAGCCCAAATTAACACCTTTAATTACTTACACAGCCCCCAAATCTCAATCAAGAAGATCAGTAACTTCAAATGAGCAATTGATGAACAAAAAGCAGAACAAGAATGGTTAAGCTCGAATTTGAAATTACAGAAGAAAAATGGAACCCAGAAATTGATTAGTATTGTCGAATTTGGAGATTTACCTGCAATCACGAGATGATCGAGGGAATTCTTGATCGTCTGGAACTGAGCAAGGTAGTTCGCCATGTTCGACCTCGATCTATACCAGATGTGTGAAATTCTTCATGATCCAGATATATATATAGAGAGAGCGAGAACGAGACCTATACGTACATATACATATACATATACATGTAGAGAGGGAGCGCTCTGAGTGAGGTGATGGTTGGAAGTGTGGGTTTGCTCTCTCACTTTGTAATGGAGAGTTGGATCGAAAATTCTGCAGTGCAACTGTGCAACCCGCTTCTGCACCGGTAGTTCCGTTTATTTTCAACGGTTAGATTTGGATGCTTTGATCTAATGGCTCATAATAAACTTGAAAAGAAACTTTCTTTGTTTTTGTTGTAAGTACTGTGTTTATTTAAGAATGTGACTCTGTAATTTAAATAGAATTTCAGAACAATTTGGAGATCAAGTTTTTATAGGTTTTGTATTATTTGTAAGGCGATAAAATAATTAGTATAAATAAAGATATTAGGCATGAAAAATAACAATTACAATTTATCAAGTCCTCTGTTATTTCTCCTCTCTTCTCTTTGTCACACCCTCTATACTTTTTCTCAAATAGTTAATTTCACAACACGTCATCAGTATGAATAACTTTCGATGTTGCACTTAGAGTTAGAAATGAATTATTTTGGAAATCAATCAACTTAAATTAAGTGGGAAGTTTAGTTTCATGTTGTTGTTATTTTGATTAACTTGTTACCTTTATTGAGTTGACGTAGTTGATAATTGATGTCTCTTGCATATTCTTTAAGAAGTATTCCAAATTTGGTAAAGTTGCAGTTTATGTTGATGACTTGAATCTCACTAATCTTGGAAGAGCATAAGAAAATTGCATCACACCTGAAGTTGGAATTTGAGATAAAGGATACCACAACTTAAAGTCCGAGTGTTGTTTCTAACGGTAGTCTGCTTTACTTGTCGAACCACACCCAAAAGGTGTTGCTTTTTTTACTGTACCTATGATTACCCAAATGCTAGATGCAAATGAGATCCTTGAAGATGTTTAGAACCCAAAGTTCCACATCTAAATTCAATTTGCGTTTTATTGTACTTAGCTTATTACATTAGGCATGACATGTCTTTTGCTGTTAATCTGTTGGTAAAGATAGAACATTGTTTTTTCTAAGTATATTCATCAATTGCTAGTTAGATTCGTTTATGGTTAACTCTTTTTTCCTCTTACAACACATATTGTCCGACAGTGGTTGTAAGTACAGTCAATATTTAAAAGAAATTTGGTTATTTTTCTTTCTTATTTACGAGGCAAAATTCGGGTTAATTATACAAACACCTCTTGAGGTTTTTCATGTTTTCACAAAAAAATTCCTTATGTATAAATCAGTACACTAACACCGTACAAGGTTTTAATTCACTTCTACATAACCCCTTTAAGGACATATTTACCATTTAATTAATTATTTAAAATGAAAAAATCTTATTTATAACAGAAAAAGATTAATATTACATTAAACATTTAAACAAACAAAATAAACCCTATGCATCTCCTAAACCCTAGTCCTGCATCTTCTTCTTCCCCTCCCTCCCATATTTGTTTTCCAGCAACCATCTCTCTCTCTAGTTCTTTATTTGGTTTCGACCATCTGCTGTTGTGGCTTTTGTGTGTGTGTGACAATAATGGATATTTTTTTTAGTCGAACAATAATATTAGTAAGTTAGATGTTAGACGGGATTCGAACTCACGTTATCATGCAATAACACAACATCTTTCTACCATTGTGGTAAAGAGCCACTTGCGTGACCATAATCGATTTGACATTCTTGAAACATTTATGTTAATTAGGAGTGTTAATCACTCTCTCTTTCCCAATTTCAGCCTTTTCAAATCGGCAACCGACCGAAAACAATTATAAAAAAAGAAAAACTGAAATTTCTAGCCTTTTTAATTCTCGTCAAATAAAAAAAAAAAACAATTGAAAACAATGAAGCTGAGATAATGGGATCACCCCGGCTTGCATGGAAAGAATTATAGCCTTCAGTTCCCCTTTTTTTATGTTTAACTTAAAATATTAATTTGATTTTTTTATATTTATTTATAAAAGTTGTTTTTTATTTTTAAATAATTAATTAAAAGGGTAAATTTGTCCATGTGGAAGTGATTAAAACCTCAGAAGTATTAGTGTAATATTTTAAAACTAAAGTGCTTTCGTAAAAAACAGAAAAACCTCATGAAGTGTTTGTGTAATTAACCTGATAAAATTCACATCAACAAAGAATATGGGTCTTTTTTCATATTATCATTGTTTAGCGTTTGCACAAATAACATAAAATTAATTTGTCACGCCGACCATGAGGATTAAAAAATGTCTAACATTTGTTTATAAATTAATGAACGCGTGTTAAGAGGCTAGTGTACTTTAATTTCCCAAATTATCGTTAAACCACAATAGAAAACTGCACTTAATTTACATATTTGCCCAAATATTTCATACGTTCCCTAGTCCCTTATATTATCTTCGGGGCATTGTAGAAACTTCACATTCGCAACCATACAAAATACCCATCGAAGTAATTCCAGATAGGCTTTAGCGGATGAGTCGCGCCAAATCGTCTCTGCAACTCCCAACATCAAGCTCCAGCCATGGCATTCCCTATATCCTCCACCATCGTCTCTCACAAGCTATCTCTCAATGTTTCCATTGCTCCCTCTACTCGAAGGCAGAATCTGAAGCCAACCCATTTCATATTTGGCTTTAATCCGAAAACTCCAGAAAGATCGGGCCTCTCCAGGGTTCATTGCATGTCCAATAACATTCACCCAAAGGTTGGTCTTGATCCTAGTCATACAGTTGATCTTTTGAAATTCTCGTTTTTGGATTTTCGAAACCTCTCAAATTGTTGTGAAATTGTGATTTTTATGTGAACTGTGATGCCTACATTGTTGGAAATTGGAATCATTGTAGTAATGTAGGTCTTTTATGTAGTTTTATTTTATTTATGGTAGTTTTGGTTAGTTTGAATTTGGGTTTTGCTACGGCGATATTGAAAGAGAAAGTCTACATTTGTAGTTCTTGGCCTCGTTTGTTTGAGAGGATTGGCTTGGATAGAACTATAAGACATTTTAAAAGAAGAATGGGTGAAAAAGTTTCATATTTTGTCCAAGTTGAAGGGTACTCATGAAGAAAAGATATTTCTAGTTCCCCACTAATCTCCACAAAATGATAGGTTTAAAAATGAAAACTTTTCTTCATGAGTAACCTTCAACTTGGACAAAATAGGACGACGTCATCCATTTCTTCATTCAAAATGCCTTATATATAGTGAAGAGTCATATCTAATCTAATCCCTAATCCCTAATCCTCCCTAACAAACGAGGCCCTTTGGTATTAAAATATTCTGTTCTTCTCCTCTTTAGTGTTTTTATTAAATTCAGATTCTTTGAATTCATGCTGAACTAAAGGCGGTTATGTAAGGGCTGCATCCCAATTGAGAGTGCTAGAATTTAGGACATTGAAATTTATTGAGGCAAATTTGCACTTTATACAATTGGAAAAGCTTTTTAATTGGTCCCCTTCACCAGATTATAATGTAAGTTGCACTCTTAGCACATGCATTCAGGCATGTAGTTTCACTAGTGGCAGGGGCTGTAGACTTCATGCCGGCTTAGTTTCCCCTATTTGTCCTGTGACGGCTCTTGTGAGTCATCGCATCCACCACTTGAATTTACGGTATGGGGTTGGCTCAAGTACTAGAATGTTACCACAAATTCTTGGCGTGTGGAACATGCCAATTCCTTTTCTCTTAAATACTATTTTTTGTCTGACTTTTTTTTCACTGGATCTGTTATGAAATGTTTGGTATCAATGATTACTGCATGGAGCTAACTGAAGTAAGTTTTTGCCACATCATATTTACTTTGTTTGATATAAGATGGTCATAAGTTCAATAGTTCTGGTGAAGAACACAATGCAGTAAACTATATTCTGGAAGAACGTTCGTTTCTTTTTACTGGGGTATGCTTTATAAGTATAAATTTTTTATTTGTTTCTGTCCGTTCTTGTAATTATTATATTTTCAAAAGTTAGTGTTATGCTATTATACTGACTTTTACTTGCCATGACAAGGGAGTCAAATGTAGCTCAGTCACTTACCTTTCTCAGTGGCTTAAGACTTTTAAGTACTCGTTTGTTAGGAATATATAAAACTATTTCTGTTTGTGAGGTCTTTTCTTCTTTGACACGGGCTTTCAGTCATGCAGGAACTCAAAGATCAGCATAGTACTCTTACCAATTCCTCCACATCAACTTCTCCACTTAAAAACAAATTTGAAAGTCTGATTGCTGTGATCCTTGTGTTTGTCCAAATATCTTCTCCACTTCCTTTGGTTGGTTGGGACGTTTTGCCCGTATTGTCACCTGCAAATGCAGTTCTTTATTCACCAGACACCAAGGTTCCTAGAACAGGGGAACTGGCTTTAAGGAGGGCTATCCCTGCAAACACGAACATGAAAACCATACAGGTAGGTTCTTGTTGATTACTGATTTAAATAAATGATCTCTTACCTTTGACATTAATCTGTTTTGGATCATCTTACTTCCATTTCTAGGACTCTCTGGAAGAGATTTTGTACCTGCTAAGAATTCCACAGAGAAAGCCTTATGGAACCATGGAGGGAAATGTGAAGAAAGCTTTAAAGGTATCTACATAATACATAGTTATAATTTAAAAGAAACATTTTTAGATGGAATGCATATGATGCGTTAGTTACAAAGGGAAGTAACTGTTAACAAGGGATAGGTTATAGTTTCTTGCTATAGATTGGATTGTTATCGAAATTAGTGTTATTTAAGAGATTTTTCTTTCTTTTCTAGCTGTCACGGCTATTCTCTATCATTTTATTTTAAAACGTTGTTATATTTTGAGATGTCCGATCCACCAAAGGCCTCAAGCATGCCCACCGGCCAGAAAACTAAGCATGCCCACCGGCCAGAAAACTATGTACTGCTTACTCAAATTTTCCCCTATATTGATTGTATGGTGAAGAGCTTTAAAATATAGAAACCATGTTCTCTTTTCAGTAGTTCTATTCTGCAATTTGTAAGTTGAATTTTTGCAACTTGCTACATGGCAATGTCTGATGTGCATGTGCCACTTTCTATCATGCATCTACTGTGGTATCTGTTCAGTTATTACTTATATATTACATGTATCTATGTTTTTAGCAGTAGGACTTTACAATTTCTGAATTATATTTCCATATATTAGATAGCAACGGACGAAAAGGATACAATTCTGGCAAGTGTACCAACAAACTTGAGGGAGAAGGGTTCCACATTATATGCATCTCTTATTGATGGAAAGGTATGTGAATGTCCCCTTGCAAGAAAGAAAAAAATCATTACAAGGCTATTATCAAAATATCAACTTCTCCTGTGTCTCATGAGCACGTATGATATCTGACTGAAATAATAGAAGAAGAAAAGCATTGAAATGATTGTTATGAGGGTTTCATTGTTAAGTTTTACAATTTATCTTTTTGGATTTTTTTTTTTGGAATTGTAATATTTCACTTGACAATTGTTTTTATGTGATATACTGTCATTTTTAAGGAATTGGTCAGGTGCCAAATTCTAATTTTGTAAGGAAAAGCTTGTTTGCATTGTTCTAAATATATTAGATTATTACTCTTTCTGCATTCTTGCTGCTCATAATAAACTATGGAGAAGAAAAGAAACAGGATGGTTCTGCATGTTAGTTCTCATAACTAGGACAACTTGGTCATTATCCGAACTATAAGAATGTTTTTTAATTTGCCTTAGTTTGCCAGAACGGATTGCAAACTCTTCTTCAATGTATAAAGGATAAGGACCCAGATAAAGTATCAGTGTACCTTGCATCTTCACTGGATACAATTGCAGAGCTGGAGTTATTGCAGGTACCTACAACCAATCAATAACATAAGATTCAGTCGTTTTCCTTATCTTATTTTGTTGGTCTTATTGGACCCCGGTGTTTTTTGTTCTTTCGGTTTTGCCCTCTTTGGTTAATAACTTCTTTTGATTATGAAAACAAAACATTAGATCCTCCTTTTTATGCTTGATAACTATATATCTGAATCAACAAATGGAAGCCTCATCTGAAACTACAGGAATAATTCCTAGAAGTTATTTTAGGAAACATGCAATTTCTATTTTATTTGGAAACATGCAATTTTTATTACATTTTGCCCATGTTACATGGAAGAGATAGTTATTTAATTCAGACAATATGACATGCCTAAAATTACAATTTGATATTGTTCACAACAGGCTCCAGGCTTGTCATTTTTGCTGCCCGAGCAGTACCAGAGATACCCAAGGTCGCTCTTTTCTCAACAGTGTTTTCCTTTTTATGTATCGTTGTCTGTTTGGGGGATCATATTTTAGTCAAATAAAAATTCAAAATTAAACTTTTTAGTACTTATCAATTCAAACACCTCTTTACAAGACATGAGGGTATATTATTTAATTTTTGATAAATTTGTCATTATAAAAATCATGTTGAAATTAGTTCGTGTATCTGATAGAGTTTCTACTAAGCCAAATAAATTGATGTTAGTTTTGTTAGCTTGATATCTTGGTCCATTCTTTACTAACCTAAGTTAAGATTCCGGTTGGATTTTAAGAATCTAACATGGTATCAGATCTCTGATAGTAGGAGATGGAGAGCCTAGGTTGAAACTTTCAATCCCCTGTTCCCCACTTCTTTGTTGATTCGTAAGGTGCAGGATGGGGCTGCACCTGTGTTTATATCTGTATTTTTCTGCCTTTCTGTGTGCCGGATGGGGTTGTACCTGAAGGAGGGTTAGCTTGCAATATATTGTTGGCCCATTCCTGAGTTCCTCAGTAACAACTTAAGTTTTTGGGGCGGAGTGCTCGTCTAACACTTTTGAAGCAGGTTCTTTAGAGCTTCTTGTTTCATATGTAGCATAGGTCCCTAGAGTAAGGATATAATGATGCTAAGTGACAGAACTTAAAATATATGAGTTTTCCAGTAAGTCCATAGGAATTTCATCAGTCTGCTTTACTAAAGTTAAAATATTATTTATACGTCGCAAAACTATGCTTGAAAGACCTCCAAATGTGTGGTAATTTGGTAAATAGACTTTGCAAGGACATCATCTGTGTTGTAAGTAGAATATCAATATTTTGTTTTGAGACATGTAGGCTTATAGGGAGAGGAACTGTTGAACTTACAATTGAGAAAGGTGATGGTTCGACATTTTCTCCAGAAGCTGGTGGTGAAGCAAGAAAGACTGCTACAATTCAGGTATAAAATATTGCACATTTGGGTAACAGATAACTGTATGCCCTATCTGGAATCTTCTAATATTATTCTTTCTTATATTTTTTGTTTTGCATAAGTTCTGGTTGATATTAATGCAGTTTCTTGGTGAATGAGACAAAATATTCTACTAATAGTGTTATTTTGGAAACTATTTTCACTCCATCGAGACTTGATACACTTTATATACTATATACTTGATATAATATTTGGTTGTGGATGTGTTGATGCCTATAAGTTGGCCAGAATTCATTGACAACTGTTATAAAATCTGGAAATATGAGGAATGTCATATTTGGCTTGTTGTGTCCATTTACTTTCATGTTTATTTGTTGAATTTGATTACCATTACTTTTAGCATTATAATTTATACCAAGGTAACTTTCATACATCTTATAACAGATTTTGTAAGTCAGTGTATTAGAATATGAATCAGTTTTCATTTATCCTAGGATTTCAAGTCAAATACATTTATGTTACATACTTACATTACATGCTTGATAACAATGACTTAACAGGGCAGGGATTAACAGTAGGAAGCAATAGGTATTCATCTGATCAGTAAACCTTTGTACAGGTTGTTATAGATGGATATTCATCACCGCTAACAGCTGGAAATTTCGCAAAACTGGTAAGGTATTTGAACCTCCCATTGACTAATTTATTGTTTATACCATGATTGTAATTCTTGCTTCTTAGGGTGACACCCTGAGCCAACAAGGCTCCCTGCTTTGTGGGTCCTGCCGGGGTGTTGTTTTTTGTTTTTTGGGCCGGGGGGGGGGGGGGGGTGGTGGGGGGGTGGGGGACGTTTATCATACTACCCTTGCTTTGCAAAGAGTCTGTTTCCACGATTCATATCTGTGATCTTTCAGTCAGAAGGAGAAACCTTTCCCTTGATCCAAGGCTCACCCTCATTGTAATTCTTGCTATATCATGTATTATCTTACCACATGATATTACATGCTGTGGAACCGTCTCATTTATCTTTTTATGCTATAAACTATCAATGAAAGTCTAATTATATCAAGGCTTTCGGTATTGAGCAGTTCAGTTGATGCCATCTAAATTTAAGTCTTCGTTTGCAATAGTGGCATAGTGATTATGAATTTGTATTGAGTTTCATATGATTTTACCCAGATGAAGCATGCATAAACAATCCAAATTTCTTCAGGTAATTGATGAGGCATACAATGGGACAATGCTCAGCTCTACCGACCAAGCTATTCTCTCATACAGTGGCCTTGACAAGAACAGTGGTATCAGTGTTCCTCTAGAGATAAAGCCATCTGGGCAATTTGAGCCCTTGTACAAAACAAAATTAGATGTGCAGGTATCTTTATCCCTTGTACTATTACAACTCCGTCAATTTTGATCAACAAAATGATTTTCCTGTATGCAATTGTTTTCGTTAGTTGATTCACATGTACTTTGTTTTTGTTTGTTCTTTTTCTCTCATGGAAGGATGGGGAGTTGCCAGTTCTTCCACTATCTGTTTACGGAGCAGTTGCAATGGCACATAGTGAAGTCTCCGACGAGTACTCATCACCATATCAGTTTTTCTTCTATCTGTATGATAAACGAAATGTAAGTGCAACACAGCACCAATGTTTAAATTAATTAAACAACGAACTTGGGCTTTGACAATCTTTAGAGTAACCATAAAGTGTTTTGAACGTCGAATCCATCACTTGTTTCAGAATTCTTCCATCTGAAAGTGACTTTGTTGTTTCTTCATGTCCTATAGGCTGGCTTGGGAGGATTATCATTTGATGAAGGAGAATTCTCAGTTTTCGGGTATGTTTTTTGACTACTAAACTGTTCTTGTAGGTAACCAAACTCGGGTTTAAAAAAAAATGATTCTGGGTTCTTTACTTTTCTGTCATTAGTTATTGGGGTGTGCTATCCACACACCGCAAATTACTTCTCACACATCCCTTGTTAATTTCTGTCCGTTGATCTTCAATTCATCCGATCCAATGGCCGAAAATTAGAAAGGTGTGTGAGAAGTAAAATGGAGTGTGTGGATATCACACCCCTAGTCATTAGCCATTACATACATTTTTAATAGGCCTTTTTAATGTGTAGATACACAACTGTTGGGAAAGATATTCTTTCACAGATAAAAAGTGGAGATGTGATCCGATCTGCAAAACTGGTCGAAGGTCAAGATCGTCTTGTATTGCCAGAATGACAAGTGATTATTTTTGTCTTATCAGACCAGGAATCTCCTTCATTCTTTGTATTTGATGTATTTCAGAAGGTAGCAGACTGATTTTCTTGCTGCAGATTGTGCTGTCAAAGTTTGTGTAATCTGTTTTTTTCTTCCATCTGAAGTTGAAGGTTCTCTTGTTAACATTGGAAAAACTTGCCCAAGGGTTTGACATCTTTCTTTGTTTATTCTTCACCCGAACCTCCAATTTTTTCTCCTTTTATCTAGTAAATTTTCATTTTCTTCCCTCTGTAAAGATTTGGAAAATTAATTTTAGTTGTTTTTTCTTCTTTAACGTCATTTACCTTATGTCTCGTTTGTTGTCTAGGATTGGATTAGATTGGATAATTTGGACAGTTCACTAGATTCATCCGGTATTGAATGAAGCAATGAAAGCCGGCTTTTAAATTTTTGTATAAAGAGAAAACATTGAAGTTTTGTTTAAGTTGAAGGTAGTAGATGAACGAAACATGAAGGAAGCTTATTTGTCCCGATCAAATTATTAGGCAAGACTTTAATTCTTGGAATGATCTACACACTCAACATGCCTCGTCATAATTAGGTCATTTAAGCCGAATGCATATGGGGAAATACATTTTGGCTGACAGTTACATTATTACAATGTGAGCATCCAACATCGACTATATTAGCAATAGTTAAAGACGCGCAAGATTGTTTAAACTATTAAAACTTTGATTCTTTAATGTGCGGTTCACGTTCATTCGACGAGACAAAACTTAACCAATCATATTCCATGAATGAAATAACAAAAACTTTGAGAAACAACAAAACAAGACTATACATTTGTGTTAAGGAGGACCATGGAAACTTGAATGGCATACAAAATTGCAGCCAAAAATATGCGTTGCAAAGTTATCTGGAATCTATCTGGATTGACTGGTATCAGATTTTAGAGAGATGTGGCTTTCATTTCCAGACTCTGCATGGGCTGAGTTCATGGGTCCAAGGGGCCCACAACCATGTGGATAATAAATTTGGAGGAGTACGTTGGGATACAGGGGACCCACAAAAATTACGTTGAGTAAGTGTCTGGGAGACTCATGCTGTCCAAGAATCTCGCAGGAACCACGAAGCAAGGCTGAATTTTGGCCTTTGTGTCCGATGAATTCCGTATTACAAAAAATAAAAATAAAGGCCTAATTACTTTTTGGGAAGTTCTGTTTACGCCCAAAAATTATCTCTGGACATCAATTTTTTTTATTAGTGTTATGGTATTAAGGAGTTAGACAGTTAGTGGTTAAGTGAGATGAGTCGGTGGAGATTAAACTTGCACTAGGGACATAGAAAAAATTATTTTCCTACGGTAAAACTTCATCTGCATAAATATAGAAGATTTTAAAACAAAGATTTGACTGAGTTTTTTGTGCTTGAAACTTGGAATCGGAAATAACTCAAAACAAATAGATATGTTAAGGAACAAAGTATTAAACCCTCAAAGCTTGTAGATGCTATATTCATACATTACAACTTCAATATTGGCATCACAAGTGTAGCGCTTAATTAAAAAACTCTTGTATAGAAAGTGAAAGGAAAATGGATTTTTCACCGGAAAATGGAGCTTTGCATGGATTCGAGCATGCAAAGCTCGAATCTTGGCATAAGGATAAAAGAGTAGCACGACGTCGTTCTATTGGGAATATTCAGGTCAACGTCCAATTATTTGCATCTCTCAAATTTGTTAATTTATCCATTTTTTCTGGTTAAACAAACAATCATTTTTTTCATGTGGCCTGCATTTCATCACCATATTCTCCCTAAAAAAATCAACATCCTGAACATCGCACCGCACCATAAAAATCTACACCACATTCTTTTCACCAATTAAAATCCTACACGATTACATCCCTCTTCAAGATCAACCTCAAAACCTCCATCCACCGTTCATCCCAAACCATCTACAAGCCCAACGGCTGCCTAACCTGAAATCATACTCCCGAACGCACTTGATTATAGGCCTCGCCACCGCTACCATATGAAAACCAATCGTATTTCCCCATTCCAACGCGGCGAGATACAAATTTCAGACTCTACTAGGTGCCCCTCTCCCTCCGACTCAGTCCCAACGGTCAGCCATGGCCGCCATACACTCCATAGCTGCTCAGAGCTTCCCCTCTCTCCCAAACCCCAAACCCAGAAAACCCATTGCCGCTCACGTAAAACCCATCTTGACCTCCGGTTTTCCCACCTCCAAACTCCCAAAAAACCCAACTTTCACGATAAACAAACAGAAAAGCAGGTGGGTTTTGAACTCGGTGGTCGAGCGAGAAGAGTGCGATGTGATTCCGGTTCAGAGCTCCGACCGTACGGACCAGCAGGAAAGGGTGGTGGCGAGCAGGGTGGAGAGCGAAGGCGGGGATCAGGGGGAGTTGGTGAGTCAGGTGGGCGGGTTCGGAGCGAGTGAGGGGAGGCTTTCGTTTGAAGGGGCTGGTGGGTTTGGGTCTTCTGGGGTTGGAAGTGAGAGGGAGAGTGAGGAATTTGAGAGGCTGGTGGACAGGACTATCAATGCCGCTATTGTGCTTGCAGCTGGTACTTTTGCTCTCACTAAGTTGATCACCGTCGACCAGGATTACTGGCATGTAAGTCCATCTATCTAGTACTTGATTACTGTTTAATTATATTCAAAGAGATTAATTGCCAATTTGCCATTTTATTTGTTTTCATGTGTTTGTATGTGAGAACTTGATGTGAATTATGTTAAGGAAGATGTGTTTTGGACTTGGTTCTTAGTAAAGTTTAGTTCGATTTCGTTTTTCCTTCTAGTTCTTTGAAGTTGCTTATTTTTCTATGGTAATTAACATTGGGCACTTTTACACTCAGGCTTTATCAATTGCCTGTAGTGCTTTTTTTACTTTGAGTCTAAAGATTTAGAATTTGCAGTTTACTTGGTGGATTAAAGTTGAGCTGATCAGCTAATAGCTATGCCTTTGTGGAGCAGGTTGTCTGTCTTATGATAAGTTGTGAATGTGTTGGATTGATGATGTATATTTAGATAACCTGTTGTTATCGTTATATGACCATCATGAGAAGGCAAGAGTGAGGGGATGTTCTTTTGAAGGACCACAATTATTCAAACTTGTTAAATCCAAAGGGAAACATGATCTGAAAATGTTACGTTGTATCAGGGTTGATTTTTCACTATAGAATGACAATCATGGGGAGAAACTAGGTTACTAGGTCACAGAATAGTAGAGATGGAACAAGCATGGTGAGATAAATGAGTTGCTTGTGAGGATGGAGAACAAAAATAAAACTGAATTAGATGTAAATGATTGATGGGGGACATGGAGATTACTGCCATTTCTGAAGTTGAATTTGGTGTAGAGGACCTGTCTCTTATGGTTAGAGCTGTATTAAGGATGAAGCAATTGGCTCTGGCCGTGTAGTTTGAAGTTATCTTTAGAAAATTTCGTCATAGGTTGTGATTTGTGATTGAATGTCTCAAACCATTTATTTATATAGGGTTGGCTCTGCTTCATTTTATAATTTTCGTTTCTATGTCCATTGCGCTTTTAGCAATTTTTCTGATGGGATTTATGTGTTGGTACTCTTTTCAGGGTTGGACTCTATATGAGATCCTCAGATACGCACCTCAACACAACTGGAGTGCTTATGAGGACGCTCTCAAGACTAACCCAGTTTTAGCCAAAATGGTGATTAGTGGTGTGGTGTACTCTGTAGGGGACTGGATTGCACAGGTGTGTTGCTGTTGTGAAGTAAAAATTTTAATTCCTACTGCTGGTGAAGTTAGTTCTTGACAGTGCATAATGCTTGTTTTATTTTTTTATTTTTTTTGTCAAAGCATAATGCTTGTTTTATGATTTTTGTAGTGCTTTGAAGGAAAACCTCTATTTGAGTTTGACCGTACACGAATGCTCAGGTCAGGTCTTGTTGGATTTACTCTCCATGGTTCCCTCTCTCACTACTATTACCAGTTTTGTGAGGTAAAGTTCTTCTGCAGTTGTTTGGCAATTTTTATTGTAGAAATTCCTATGGTTCCTTAAACAACTGAAACTTATTTCAGGAGCTTATTCCCTTCCAAGACTGGTGGGTGGTTCCTGCCAAAGTAGCCTTCGACCAAACTGTATGGGCAGCAATTTGGAACAGCATTTACTTTACAGTAGTGGGATTTCTGCGTTTTGAATCTCCCATCAGTATTTTTAGTGAACTGACAGCGACATTTTGGCCAATGCTAACAGTAAGAGAACCTTCTGCCTTTTTGTTTTTAAGAATTACTATCTTTTCATGCTCTCTTTAGTGCTTAGAGTCAAACGACTTGAAATTTAATTTATTCTATATGTCCTCTAGCTTGTGGATATTTGAAAATCGGGACCGTCTAAAGTCTTTGATCAATTTGAACCTTAATCGTTGGTTTTATACGATAATTATAGCAAGGTTCTGTCAGTTGTCAATCAAAAAATGTTTATGTATTCAACTATATATTGGCATGCATATTTGTGTCAACTGTTTCCTGTCCATGTAGTGTTAACACTTTTTCCGTTGTGATGTAGTTTTAACCTTGGAATAAGAGTTGTGTGCCATTTATCTTGTCAATAGGCCTAGCCTTTAACTATGATCTTTGACCTTACCTTGGGTTGTTAGAAATGTTGTCCAAATGAACGTTAATCTATTTTGTCCTAATGTTTTATCTAGTGGGTATTGTTTCAAAGAAAATTAGAATTTTATCTTTTACAGAATTACATATATTGAGTTTTTATCTTTAAACAATAGTGTTTGCTTTCACTGGCCGTGGCTTAGAATCTGGCAGTGTGTATATATGGTAAAACTTTGTCGACCGTAAACTCCAAAAGGTGTTTTTTCATTCCAAAACATGCATTTTCCTTACTTAAATCGAAAACACACGAGGAAAAGCATGGATATTCAGAGAAATAAGTAGTGTTTGTCTTTTATGGACTGGGTCATGTCACATGGTTAAGAGAAATGTAATTGTTCGACCATTGACATATTATGGAATGATTTGTTTTGCAGGCAGGGTGGAAGCTTTGGCCATTTGCACATCTTGTTACCTATGGTGTGATCCCTGTTGAACAACGGCTCTTATGGGTGGACTGTGTAGAGTTAGTCTGGGTGACTATACTCTCAACGTAAGTACCTAGTATTGATTCTTTTTGTATTTACACTAGTAAGTGGAAAAGATCAGTGATTATGACTTACTTTCCTCCTCAAAGACAGCTAAATAAGTACCCTTGCTAAAATTCTTCATGCTTTCTTGCTTATTTAGTGTATATATGATACGCATGTTTCTACGGGAATAACGGTTGTCTGGCTGAACTGAATTGTGCACTGTATTTTGATGTTTTCTTCACAAATTTGAGGTATATGGCAGATAAAGTGTCTACCTTTTTATTTAGTTTAGAGTGAGTCTGGTTTCGAAGGGTCAACCCTAACGGATACCTTTTTTCCCTATTTAGTGGGGGCCGGGGTGAGGGTGTACTATGCGTCGCTCTTTAGAGGAGACATGCTACGTCCAGTCCACATTTTGTTTTGCTCTCAAATAATATAGGAAACATTTAACCATGAAATTCTTTTTGAATTCAGAAACCTAGGTTTTTGTTGGGTAGTTACAAAGTTCGTTTTTGAGAACTTGTGTTCCTAATGTTGTGCTGCAGCAACTTTTTTCATGTCTTGGGTGGGTTTCATGTCTAACATGGCTTATAATTTCTGTTTGCTAGTTACTCAAATGAAAAATCAGAAGCAAGGATTTCTGAGGCACCAGCTGAAGATATTTCCAGTTCGTCGAACACAAGTCCTCTTGAGGTACTATACAAACTCTTTTGCACTGATTTTCTTGTGTATATAAGAGCTGCAGATTACACTAGTTGCTACAATTTTTTGATTTCTTCCCCCTACATCAGGAGTAAACAAATTGAAAACGGCCAGAAAATCAGAGACGGATACTTCCATGAGGGAAATTGTTCAATGAGTGTGAAAAACTAAAGATCGACTCCATGAGGACCGTGACGTTGAAGGTGAAGTACCTAGCAATGTGGAAATGTGCCTGGGCAGGTTGATTATATATATATATATATATATATATATATATATATATATATATCAGGTGTATACGTTAAGTGCCACCAGTTTCGTTTACATATGCATCGAGTTCCTCGTATATAACTTTAGATCATTTACCTAATGTATCTCCCAGAAAAACAAATTAGTGTAAACAGAATATTATATGTATAGTTTGGGAAAGATGGATGGAAATGTTCCCAATTTAGATGCGTTTCCATGTTCTTGATGCGTCTTCTGATTTGACGGTATTGGTTTTTGCTGGTACTAGCCTATCAACACGAGCCTCGTTGTGAGATAGGAGGTTTTACTACTGAACAGTTGTGGAAAAAAAATTGTGGAAGAAGTGGATGCTAGGATTAACGTTCCCCATTGAATTGAACACTGTGTGTCGCAATTAGCTTCGGGGGAAGATCATTTAACTTCCCCGTACAGCAGTTTTACAAAATAATGCACCATGCGTCGCTGCACCATCTGTCGCATCTATGGAAGGTGATTATTCAAGCAAAATCGTCATGTTTCAAGTGGAATGCCTTATTAAAAGGAGTCTGATATCCACATACCTCATTTTACTTTTCACACATCTTTTTAATTTTTAGCCGTCGGATCGGATGAATTGAAAAAGATCAACGGACAGAAATTATCAAGAGGTGTGTGAGAAGTAAAATGGAATGTGTGGATAGCACACCCGTATTAAAAAGGGTTGATTTTGTGAAAAATCAATAATAAGTTACAATATTAACAATAGAATAACAATATTTATGTTAATTATAAATAAGTCAATAATGTATTGTGCTCTAAGTCTGATTTCATCTTCTTCTTCTTCTACTTCTTTGAGATTTCTCTCTCTATAATTCTTCCATATTTATGAAAAAGATCTCTGCAACCAAAAGACATTGGTTTGCATGACCTCTCTCTTTGTTGTTTCATTAACCTCGATTGAAATATTAAGGTTGAGGGATTTGCAATTGAGGGATGTGGCGGTGCTGGGGCTTATTTTGGAGAGGATAAGGTGAGGGACCTATAATTGGGGGCTGTGGGTAGGGTGAGTTATGGCGGTGTTGGGCCTGATTTTGAGGTGGGGTTAATTTGGAATTTGGGGAGTTGGTGGTTCGAGGTTGAGAACTTCGAAGTGAGGGAGAGAGAGAAGAGTTGAGGGGAAAAGAGGAAGGATAAGGGATTTTGACCGTTAAATTTGTATCAATGGAAGAGATATATCGGTCGGAGGATCTCTATAAAATTGATCCGGAGAAGATCTAAATCCATATTTATAATAGCTTAAGCCCATATGACATTCATAGAGAGAGAAAGAGAGAGAATGATAGAAGAGTCAAATTCTAACTATTTTATAATGACTTAAAGCCTATGTTGCATTTATCATTGATCTATGCATAATTGATAAAAATATATCATTAATTAAGTCCAAAACAAAACATGTCATTGACAAATGGCTTAATAGTAAAGTTTTTATTGACTTTTGGCTAGATTACCTATTAAAAAGTGGGAGGTATTTGATTATATAAATTGAGTTTCTAACAGATTAGGAGAGCTCTCGCTTTATAAGAGTAATATTATTTGTATTATTTCAACTCACCCGCATATTTTGAGTATGACATGAGTAGATTCATCTCTATTAAAAAGATAATACGAATAAATTATTATTTGTGGCTACAACAGCCCACGTGACAAGCTAATATAGTGCCATGAGTCTACTAAAATTATAACATATTATGTACCCTCATATTATTTAAATTTAACCAAAGTTACCAACGCTAAGTCCTCTAACCCAACATATATGTTGTAATTCGGATGGATATATAACAATTTCCTTAGCAGGTTGTACTGTCACATACTATTTCTTTCATTATGTATGATTATTATTAATTTTTTTTTTTCAAAATAATTATGATTATTTGAGATGATTCAAATAGTTCCATTCTTTTTCAACATGCATGTCCAGTTAAATTTTATAAAGTATAACTACTTGCCAAAACAAAGCCAATTATCATATTTGCAGGAGAGATGCATTGAGTGAACAAGAATCTTTCACTGTCAAAACTAATATAGACAGATTGGTGAATAATTAATCATCCTCTATGGAACAAAAAACAGCAATTAATTAATAAATTAATTACAACAAGCCGAGCCAAATCGGTGAATAGTAAAATAAAGGTTTAGCGAGCTCCTCCTTTAAGCCATAGACATGTTAGAAAGCCGACTGGGCATCGGTTGGAAATTCCACCACCGAAGACTTAAGCTACGATTTGGTGTAGGTCTCAACGCCCTCCTCAAAACCTCCTTGTTTGCATAGTTCCTCCTCCACTTTTCGCCACCCGGAGGCACTGCATATCCGTGCCGGCTACACCTGTTCAATCCGGGACGATTCGAGCACGTACATACCTGTTTCCGAGGCCTTGGGGATGATGATGATGAGGGTGGCGCTACCATACAACTCTTGTTTTGAGCAGTGAGTGTTTGTAGCCTTTCTCCAATGTACTTGTAGTGAGGGTTGTTCTTTTGCATTTTGTGAACTTGTAAAGCCAAAGGAGAAGAGAAGAATTGTGCTCTGTGTAATATGATCTTTTGTATATGATATATTTATGTGAATATAACACGAGTAATGTGCCTGGCCTGTGGAGATATATATGATGCTTGTACGGTTGTATATGAGTGACTATATTTATAGGGGGAAGACATTTTCCCGGTTCAAAATGGTTGTGCTCTGAGTGTTTGACCAGTCGATTATATATTATATTTCTTGTAATTCCTCCTTGGCTTGGTACCAAATGAAGGAAAGGGATCCTCTCTGGATCCCTTTTCGCCTAATCCACTTAATCTAGGATCCGGATCGTTGAGATTTGATTCAACAACTACAAACATGAGACATCTTTAAAAGTGATAATAACTATAGTCGTTGGATCAAATTTCAACGGTCCGAATCCCAGACTAGATGGATTAGGTGGAAAGGGATCCGGAGAGATTCCCTCTCCCCAAATGAAGACTTGGTGTAGAATATTGGACTTTTTATATTTTTTTAGTTTTTATGTGCAGGAGGACCAGAAACATTTGAACAGGGAAGTCTTGTCAAAGTTTGATGAATGTTCATAGCATGTATGGGGCATGTCAAACACCTTAAATGTAGCACACATTGGCTCCAAGAAGTTGGCTCTGCCTGTTATGACCAAACCTAGTTGCCAGCTTAGTACTGGTGTGGTTCTAGTTTCTCCCAACATTTCCACTAAAATAATATTAGCGTCGTGTTATTTTTAACTTGTTTGGGCATGATTACTTTACACATTGGACTATCATATAAGAAATAATTTACACACATTATTTTTTCATCTTTTATACATTTTTTTAGTCATTAAATTGAACAAATTGAAAAGAAATTAAATATTTGAATTAAAAAAATTGGGCATGAGGTGAAAAATGACGTATAAAAATCACTCCACATATTATAATAATCAAGAGTTGCATTCCCGATTAAGGGAATACACAAAATAACGTATCGTCATCGTATAAATTTCATAATTAGAAGAGTTCAATTTTAAAATTTTTGTTTTTATGATTATTTTTACAAAAAAATCAATCGATTTGAAGATCGTTAGTTGTCCATATGTATCAAATAAATAAATGGTTCATCATGGCTAGATGATCTCTGATCCGAATGTTTTTTATTTTATAAAAATGATCGTCAAACAAAGGTTAAGAAATTAAATGATTTCAATTATGAAATTTAAATGATGAAGAAACATTGTTCACAATGAAATAATATATGAGCATTTCCACATGAAGAGATGCAAATATTATCCTTTAAAAATTATCGTTCATACGTGTGTGAGTGCTTATTGGTTGGCAATTGAGTAAGACCTGGTTTGATACTGAGGTGATTCTGAAAAAAGTTGGTACAAAAAAAAGCTGGAAGCTGTTACAGTTTTGGGTGAAAAAAAGCCAAAAACAAGAAGCTGCAAAACCCAGCTTTGAAAAACTGGTTTTTTTTCACATCTGTTTTACATAAAAGTTTACCAAACACTATTATACTGCATTTTTTTTTCTTTTCAAAAGCATTTTTACAAAAAAGTTTACCAAACACTCTGCTATTTTATTTCACAGCTACTTATTCTCACAGCACAGTAGAAACAATTTTTTTTTTCAAAGCACAGCAATACCAAACCAATCCTAAAACCTCAAAATGAATCAATGATTAACAACCATCTACAAACGTGTGAACGACTGTCATGATTACTACTCCATAATCATGAAACATGCATGCATGATATAAACAAGTTTTGTACCATATGCATTACATAGAACATGGGACTGAATCATTGCCTTCTAATTGGTCTAGCCTATAGGGTATTTTTCTGCCTAGAACAACTTCGGAATCAACTGTCAAATGTCGTTGGAAGTTGGACTTTTTATGCCACATTTTTCTAATGAAGACTTTTAGGTCGCTTTGTGCATGTCCATTATCCAAACAGCAAAAAAAAAAAAAAAAAAAAAAGAAAAACAAGAAAATGATTTCAATGCGTCGCTTACCATGGATTTTTTACTATTCAATCATGTCCTAAATATGGTTTAGAATTAGTTATGATTGGCTGAGCACCAACTCATTCATTTGAAACCCCATATTCTTTGGCTGTGAGGACCCTATTCTTAACCTCTTTAGTAGGAGTGCAACTTTATTTATCTGGTACGAAGATTCGGACCAAATGATAATTTTGGGTTGGTTGGGTTTGAGTTTGTGAGGTGCTAATTCGGTTGTGTCATTTTTAGCTAAAATACAAGTAAAAAAAGGATTTGGCGACATAAAAACCACTCCAAATGCTGCAATGTAAACTATACTATAACAAACACAGCTGTTTTAATAAGACACATATCATGTTTTAATTATTAGATCGGTAAAAATCGGACAGTTGAATAATAAACAGTTTCTTCATATGAAATTACAGTTTCTTCATATTAAGTAAATTAGCATTATGTTTCCTCTTAAATCCAGTGAGGCCTTAATAATGTGGTAGGTATCTTGTAACTTAAGATACTTATATTCCCCTCTACATATTATAGACTAGCACATGTGCGTAGTTAATTGGTATTTGAGATATTGGCTCATACCCCTCAACTAGTAAAAGATTACTCTTATATTCATTTTTTATACAAGCGATATTCTCCACTATATTAATCTAAACTATGAAGGGGAGGATTCGAAACTGAGTGGAGAGAGAAAAACACACTGTGCTCTAGCCAATTAGCTAAGCCTCAAGTTTGCATTCTTATTGTAGTTTGAAATGTTGAGTTACGTGATTGTTATATGGTGGTTAGCTATTGCCATTTATCTTGACAAGGCGGACTTTGTCAACTGTTCCGGTGCCTATCGAATTGACTTATTCCCATAGTACCTTAGATGATCTGATTCAGAATAATTAAGTCATTTTGACTGTGTTGACCAAACTGTATAGATTCTAAGTTGCCCTAACATTATTTAATTCGAATGCATAACTTTGTGGCAGTAGGTTCTGTGATCTACCACAAATGCAGCCTCAAGTTTGCATTCTTATTGTAGTTTGAAATGTTGAGTTACGTGATTGTTATATGGTGGTTAGCTATTGCCATTTATCTTGACAAGGCGGACTTTGTCAACTGTTTCGGTGCCTATCGAATTGACTTATTCCCATAGTACCTTAGATGATCTGATTCAGAATAATTAAGTCATTTTGATTGTGTTGACCAAACTGTATAGACTCTAAGTTGCCCTAACATTATTTAATTCGAATGCATAACTTTGTAGCAGTAGGTTCTGTGATCTACCACAAATCCAGTCTTCTTCACATCGGACTCGTGCATTCTGATTTGATTGTACTCGCTGTATGCATCCATGAAGCTCAACAAATCATGTCCAGTTGTGGAATCTACGACAAGTCGATCTGTGGTAGCGGATACAAATCTTTCGGGTAAGCTTTGCTAAGGTTTGTGAAGTTTACACAAACTCTCCATTTGCCATTTTTTTTCTGGACCAACACCACATTGGCCAGCCATTTTGGGTGATGGGCTTCGACAATGCTTCGACAATGAAATTTATGAACGTCGTCCAGATCCCTGTCTGAGAACATGATGATAGTCTTGTCAATCGAGATAGGTTCTTTAATCGAAGCTATCAGTTAAGGCTTTTTGCATGCGATCATGCGCTCTTTTTTGGTGGATCCCAGGTGATCTTGTTCTCCATAATTGAAATTTATGGCTAGCACTAGTTTCATGGCTGACCTTTCTTCATCATCGAAACCTTTGCTGACACATTCCGACACAGAATGTTCACCTGGACTCCGAATTGAGCTGTGTTGGCCGACACCAAGAAGGTGACGAAGCCATAAAGTGTGGTGATGTGGAAAAATGTGAATAAATTTAAACCTAAAAATGCCTAAATATAAGAGTGTGCTAGTGAGCGGGAATGAACACATTCCACACGTGATGTTAGAGCATAAGTAAAGTATAGTAGAGTAGATTGACAATTATACCATTAAAGGTAATTAACCTTCTATACCAAGATTTAGCAAGAGCAAGAATCCTCGTCGATATGAAAGCTCAGCTACTAAAACCTGGAAGGGCGAAAAACAAAAGTGAGTGGGCCTAAAAAAAAGCTTTGTAAAACCTTTTCCCCCTCGCCATAAAACAAGTATAGTTTTGAAAATATACATACTACGTATAGTATGAAAATACATACCGTAGCATGCAATATCTCAATAATTCAATACGTCAAAATTTTTCGTAAATAAACACCTAACGTTCGGTGTGACATCCCACATCGCCCAGGGAATAAAGATTCAAAATATACCTAAATGGGACTAAGCTGTGGTCGGAGTTGGTCGTAAATGGCTCGAAGCTGCCGGATTGAGCTGGAAAACTGGGGAACTTACCCCCGCATTGCTTTATGCGTCTAAACGTCACCAAAATCCATCAAATTTACCCTAATCATACTAAAAGCATGATCTATGAAGATCTTCGGGGTTTTCGAGGCTCACCTTGTTAGAAAAGTCAATAACTCACCATATTTCATTTGGGAACAATAATGAACAGTGGCTTAAGCCACTGCAGGGTGTGAGGCCTTAGGCCTGGGTTCGTGTTCACGGTAATAACGCGCCGTAAACAAATAGTGGTCAAGATGGTTGGCTGTGAAACATAGCGCCAAGGGTCACCGCTATCGTCTCCGAGCAGTGAACATAGTGGGTGAGGGAGACAGAGGGTCCAAGTGATGGTGTGACTCTGGGGTTCCTTTGTGTCTTTGTAGATGAGAGAGTTGAGGGTGTTGATCTGGTGAGTGGTCAGTCTAGCTGGAGTAGCAAGTTGAAAAAAAAAAAAAAAAAAAAAAAAGGTGACTCCATCGGTTTTCTACTGAAGAGAGTTAGAGAGGAGAAAAAGTTAGAGAGTTGAGTGAGTGAGGGAGAAGATAGGCCAAAAAGGTGGGAGAAAAAGAGACATGTGGCAGACTGAAAACAAAAACAATAAAATAATAAGAAAGAAAATATCTAGTATAGTGAATTTCCTAAATTGACCTTCGCTTCATAATTCCATAAAATCTTCATCGTATCTCTGATTTCGATTCCGTTTGCGCGTACGTATTCGTACCATCAAGTACTTCAATATTATGGTAAAATAATAGCTCATACCCATCCTTAATTTTACGATTTTATTAATTTTTAAAAAGTGAATTGATGAAAATGCCCCTAAAGGCGAGATTATTGACTTTTGTTTTGGTGACGAAGCCAGCACAGCTCGATTCGGAGTCCAGGTGGAAATTCCGGGTCGAGGTGTGTCATTTAAGTCCTTAATGTGGTTCCAGAGCATCCTACATTTCTTTGTAGTGTGCCCTATGTTTTGGTGGAAGGTGCAATACTTATTGGGGTGTCTCCAAGTGATATGTGGTGGGATTGGTTTAGGCCTTACATGGTATGGGTTGTCTTCGATTTCATGAAGGATAATACTGATAAAAGTGTTGAGGGGTGTGTATTGACGAGGTTGGGATTTAGCTTCCTTAGTTGGTCGATAGTTTCTCCGAGATGCGGGTAGAGTATTTTCCTTCCAATCTTGCCTCTTATGAGTTTTGTCAGTCCTTGGATACATTTCGACTTCCTTCTTCTTCTTTTAGAACTCATCATCCTAAGTGGTAATATCATCCGCCATCTCGAGGCATTCCGCTTAGGTGATGTTTATCGTATTTCTTTTTCCCAAGTTTCTTGCTCGATTTCGACTTGATGTATGTCTTCTCTTAAAGGTTGTAGTAGATATCTTATCATCCGATTTTTCTATGTTAGCTAGCTCCGTCTGGAAACATTTTATGTAAGTTCTCAAGCTTTCGTCTTTCCTTTAGTTCAGATGGTACAACACGCCATGGCATTTGTGAACATAATGATAAAATAAGAAGTTATTAGCAAAGATGTCTGCCAATATCGCAAAGTTTTTTTTATAGATCATGGGAGAAGCTCTGCTTACCAGTGCATTGCACTTGTCTCAAGCGTCGAGGGGAAGATTTTGCACATAGTAGCCTCATCATGACTGTAGAAGACCATGACATTTTGGTATTCCATGATGTGATTGTCTGGATCAGAGTCCTATTTTAGGATTTCATCTGTGGAGGGATAAATTTATTCAGAGGCAAAATGGCTGCAATTTCATCGAATAACGGATCAGATATCCTCTACGTGATTCAACTGAGGATTCTTGCTCGAGATGCCTCTCGATCTTCCCTGCGATCCGAGTCGTTGGTCATGTTTTGGAAGCGGGTTCCTTAAGGGTTAAATAGGAAATTTGGTAAGATATGTCCTTCCAATTAAGTGTGTGATTACTTGGAGCACAAGCTAATTCTCATAATATCAGGATTTCCCAAGTTCTTTCCTAATCCAGATGGGTTTAAAAGATCCATTTCTTGAGGGCTAAGCAAGTCATTCCCAACAAAGGCAAACCTTGTTTACCTATCCCAGTACACGTCAGAATGAGTTGCTCAAAGAATACCATAAAATCTAATCGATATCATATTTGTCATTTTGACGGTGTAGATCTAATCATATAGACTTAAGGGTCCAAGGTCTGATTTAAGATGATTCGTTCCTCCGGATCCAGAGATTCGGTCTTTACTACTTCATCCATCTTGATCTGATGGTTCGAAAATCAGAGAACCACGATTAAGAATCTAGTACATGATATCTATAATAATTGCATATGGTGCTTTGTCTCAATGGCGGAAATAAATGATGCCTATGCATCATGGTGTAAGTTTGATTCCCACCGATCCTCCTTCTCCTAGCAAATAACAATTTAACTCATTAACGTTATCGTTTGTTAAAAAAAAAAAAAAAAAAAAAAAAAAAAAGAAGATATCAAAGATAATTATCTTGACGGTATTTTCATGTAAAATCTTGCGATTTTATGCAGACTAAGGAGATGATATTTTTATGTTATATGTACATACAACATTTATTTGGTTAAATAATTTAATATGCTATTTATATTGTCAGAAAATCAATACTAGTAATCTTAATTTAATGGGCTAACTACATTTTACACCGTTCAAGTTTGGGGTAATTTTCAAATTAGGCAATGAGGTTTTAACCTTTTCACATTGCATCTTGAAATTTTAAATTAAAACTGTATCAATCTTGCCTTTCACTAGTAAAAAAAAAATCTTGCGCGACGAAACACACATTGTCGCCCAAAGTCACTTTGCATGACGAAACTCTAAACGTTGTTGTGCAAAGTCTTGCGCGACGAAAAACACATCATTGCTCAAAGTGACTTTGCGCGACGAAACTTTAAACTTCGTCGCGCAAAGTCTTTACAAAAATAAATTATTTTTTAAAATCTTTGCGCGACGTAATTCAAATATTTCGTTGCCTAAACCAATTTATTTTTGTTTTTTTATTTTGTACATATAACACTTAAGAAACTGAACAGTATATATATTTATTAAGTAGCTTTAAATTTATTATTGTAGTTCAGATCGGGTTTTTGTTAGAAAAATATATTATTGTAGTTCGGATCGGATTTTGGTTAGAAAAATATATTTTAAATTGACGATCGAATGAGTTCATTATATTCATATAGGGTCAAGGAGTGTAGCTATAAAAAAATCCTCAAAAACGGAGTTGAAATAACCATTAAATCATGATTTTTCGTTTATAACCGTCGAAAAGTTTTGTCTCATTCCTTGATCTTTGAATGTTTGTTTTTTTGCAATTTTTGGCGTATATGATCTTGAAGTATATACAAACAAGTTTGATGGTTGGATCGTTGAAACTAGTTTCGTAGAACACGTATCCCATCAAAACAATAGATTCACTAACACTTAAGAGTTTATTTATACTTTCATTAAGTATAACATAAGATTTTTTGGTATCCACAAATGTAAATATTTTAAATTGAAGATCGAATTCAGTCATTGTATTCATATAGGGTCAAGGAGTGTAGCTGTAAAAAATCATCAAAATCAGAGTTGAAATAACCGTTAAATTGTGATTTTTCATTTATAATCGTCGAAAAGTTTTGTCCCATTCCTTGATCTTTGAATGCTTGTTTTTTGTGATTTTTGATGTATGCGATTTCGAAGTATATACAAACAAGTTTGAAGGCTGGATCATTGAAACTAGTTTCGTAGAATTCGTATCCCATCAAAACAATAGATTCACTAACACTTAGAGTTTATTTATACTTTCATTAAGTACAACATAAGATTTTGTGGTATTCATTAGTGTAAATATTTTAAATTGAAGATCGAATTCATTCATTGTATTCATATAGGGTCAATGTCACATCCCGACCCGGGGCGGATCATTTCCCAGGCCTGCTCCACCACCGTAGCACGATATTGTTCGCTTTGGGCTTACCATTCCTTCATGGTTTTGTTTTTGGGAACTCACGAGCAACTTCCCAGTGGGTTACCCATCATGGGATTGCTCTAGCCCCTTTCTCGCTTAACTTCGGAGTTCCTACGGAACCCGAAGCCAGTGAGCTCCCAAAAGGCCTCGTGCTAGGTAGGGATGAGAATATACATATAAAGATCACACCCCTGGGTGATGTGGGATGTCACAATCCACCCCCTTAGGGGCCCGATGTCTTCGTCGACACATCACAACCAGGGTTAGGCTCTGATACCAAATTGTCACATCTCGACCTGGGCGGGACCACTTCCCAGGCTCGACTCCACCATAGCACGATATTGTCCGCTTTGGGCTTACCATTCCCTAACAGTTTTGTTTTTGGGAACTCACAGGTAACTTCCCAGTGGGTCACCCATCATGGGATTGCTCTAGCCCTCTTCTCGCTTAACTTTGGAGTTCCTACGGAACCCGAAGCCAGTGAGCTCCCAAAAGGCCTCGTGCTAGGTAGGGATGAGAATATACATATAAGGATCACTCCCCTGACCGATGTGGGATGTCACAATCCACCCCCCTTAGGGGCCCGACGTCCTTATCGGCACACCACGGCCAGGGTTAGGCTCTGATACCAAATTGTCACATCCCAGCCCGGGGCGGATCACTTCCCGGGCCCACTCCACCACCGTAGCACGATATTGTTCGCTTTGGGCTTACCATTCCCTCACGGTTTTGTTTTTGGGAACTCATGAGCAACTTCCCAGTGGGTCACCCATCATGGGATTGCTCTAGCCCCATTCTCGCTTAACTTCAAAGTTCCTACGGAACCCGAAGTCAGTGAGCTCCCAAAAGGCCTCGTCGAGGTAGGAATGAGAATATACATATAAGGATCACACCCTTGGGTGATGTAGGATGTCACAGTCAAGGAGCGTAGATGTAAAAAATCATCAAAATCAGAGTTAAAATAACTGTTAAATCGGGATTTTTCGTTTATTCATATAAGTGTAGCTGTACACATGCGTCGCGCAAACCAATTTATTTATTTTTATTTTATTTCATATTATAAATTTAAAAATATAGTTGTTTTCATAAGTTTTTATTATTTAAAAAAAAATTTGTGTGACGAATATCAATATTTCGTTGCCTAACCATTATTTACTTATTTTTTATTTATTTTTATATTTTATATTGTTAAACTAAATTATTTTTTTTATTTTTTATTATTTTCTTTGCGTGACGAATACACATTTGGTCGCCTAAACCTTATTTATTTTAACTTATTTATATTTTAAATTGTAAAATAAAATTATTTTCTTTTTTATTATTTATAAAAATTATTTTTATAAATTTTGCATGACGAACCAATATTTCGTCGCGCATAATCTTTAAATTTGGACGGGAGCCAAAAATGGGATCCGGAAATATTTTTTTTAAAACCTTTTTTAAGACTTTGCGTGACCAAGTGATGGGATGCGGAAATATTTTTTTTAAAACTTTGCGCGACCAACACTTGGTTGCGCAAAACTCTAAAAATTTGGGTAGGCACCAAAAATGGGACACGGGAATTTTTTTTTGAAAAAAAATATTTTTTAAGACTTTGTGCGACCAATTTTTCGTCGGGCAAAACTCTAAAAATTTGGGCTGGCACCGAAAATGGGACGCGGGAAATTAATTTTTTTTTTTTTTTAAGACTTTGCGCGACCAATATTTCATCGCACAAACTCGTATCCTTCGTCGTGCAAAGTGGTTAGTTTTGAGTTTGGTGCGGGGTTTGGGGTCGAGCATAGGATGAGAAGTGGAGTTTGGGGTCGGATTTGGGGTATACCAATTTTAGGGGAGATTATGCCAATTTTGTGTTATTTTTCTGTTATTTGACCATATTTCTTTTGTAGGGAATCGTCGAGACTTTGATGGCTAAAGTTGAGGATTAGGATGCTATCAAAACATATCCCCCGCCACTACCACCACAATAGACTTGTATTAGGATTTTATTATTGTACTTTGTTAATTTATGTGTACATTTTGAATATATTATATATATTGGATAATTTGATCACTATTTTTCATATGTAATTTTATTTTGAATATGTCAATTTAAATTAAAGTAATTAAAAAAAATAAAATCATACAATTAAATTAAATTCAAAAAGTAAAAATTCAAAAAATCTTGTGCTACCAAATTTTTGTTGCGTAAACAATTACTATAATTAAATTAATATAAGAGAAATAATAAAACAAAAAGTCAAACCTTGCGTGACCAAATATTTCGTCGCGCAAAATATTAAATTAATTTATTTTAATTAAAAAAATTAAAAACAAAAAATTAAAATTTAAAATATTTCATCGTGCAAAGCTTTGTGCGACGTTAATCTTTGTTGCGCAAAGCTACTTTGTGCGACAAACTACTTCTTTGCGCAAAGTAGCTTTGTGCAACAAACTACTTTGTCGCGCAAAGTAGCTTTGCCTGGCGAAGATTAATTTTCGTCTCACAAACTCTATCGTCACGAGCTTCGTGAGACGAACCATGTGCGACCAAACTTTCGTCATGCAAGGTTTTGCGCAACGAAATTGTACTTTGCGCAACAAACTTATTTCATCATGCAAAGTGTTTTTTGTAGTAGTGTTTTTTCTAACAAACTATTTGAATGTTCATTAAACTAATGATATCGTGAACGTGTACCTCGCAATTGGGTTGACATATAACCCACACTTGTACCAAATTGACTAAAAATTCATCACTTAAATGGAGAATTAAACTTTCAAATAGACATAAGGTGTTAATTAATACAACTACAAAACCTTTGGGGTGCAATGTGAGAAAATTAAAACCTCATGACTTATTTTAAAAATCACTTCAAACCTTAATAGTGTAAAATATAGTTAGCCCTAATTGAATTTATAGTAAATATCTTTCTTTTTTTAAGAGTCTGACATTATAACTCATCACATTGATTGGTAATAGATCACTACCACCATGTAAGTCCAAGTAATTTGGTAAATTATAGTAGCATGCTAAATTGCAATCCTCAAAATTAAAACCCGTTCGAATTGGGTCATTTCGGTTATCATCAACACTCAATCTACGAGCCAAAACAAATAAATTCCGGTCGCAACCCACCTTTTAGTATCAGATCTTCTATTGGGAGATAGAGGCCTAGGCAATGTAAGATCAATCAAGAACTACCCCACACAACAAATTTCAATCAAAACTGGTGTTCTCTCTTTATCTGTCCGATTGATTTATTCAACTTCATTTTGGTTTTTTGTCTTCTATCATGAAAAAATCTTGAAAACGAAGACCAATAATTAACTTTAATCATACAGCTTTTAAATCCTGGATCTGCTTGCTTTTAACAAGAAGGAGGAACAAAGATCTGCTCTCTTCAATTTCTTATGAATATTTTTTAAGGTTTTTGTTTTTAAAGATATAAATATTTGCATATAATAATGTCACACAAGAGTATTGATTTACCCTTGCATAGAGGTCATAGTTAGGTTCGATTCCCCCTGTTGTATATATAAAAAAAAAGTCATGCTATTCACACACCTCCTTTTACTTCCTACACAATCTTGTTAATTTTTGTCATAATATTCTTGAATTTATTCAATCCAAAGGCCAGAAACTGAAAAAAGTGTGAGAGATAAAAATAGTTGTTTGGATAAAATCACCTAAAAGAAATTGTCAAATAAGTATATATATCCAACAAAGCAAATGAGAAAGGATGCTAGGGGGAGAATTGGAAATGCAAACCATCGATGGCATTGTCTTCAATGTAATTTAGATAGCCAAACATATGGAGTCGAGTATTCCTATGCAGCTATGCTTCTTTGTAATGCAATAGAGCAGCTCACTCTGTGGTTTAATTTGTTATCATAATGGCGTATTGATTAAGTGCTCCTTGTTAAATGCAATGAAGCTACTCACTAGATAACTTCGTTTGTCATTTGAAATGGCATATCTCATTGATGGGGATTTAGTGCGTCCTAGCTAATTGATTATTTAATATTCTTGTGAAGAATGTTGATGTTTGTTTACGGAATCTTTACGACAACAACAAAACCTTACGAATTCTTACAAAATCTTTGAAGAAGAAAAAATAAGCATGGGAGAAAATATTAATATTTCAATTAGACAAATGTAACATTGTAATGTATGGGGCTATATTTGTGGTTGGTTTCTAGGCTTTGGGAAAGCATCTTCCACAATGGGATCAAAGAAGATAACAGCGCATTTTCATGATCGCAATGATCTATACCAAATTAAGCTGCAATGATGCGAAATTTAACAAAGGTGTTTTGTGCTCTTTCCTTAGAGAGGTATGTAATTAAAGGGTATTTAATTTGTGTGGTTTTAAGATAATGATTCCTTTAGATGATTGCAAAGAATGGTCCCATATATGCAGTCAGCAAAAAAGAAAAGCCATTTGCGAGGTAGCCTCTTGTTGTCAATTTGTGTGACCTCAAGGTCATGGAATATACTTAACTACGTCTTATCAGTCCAATGAAAGAAAATGACACTCACTCTCTCGAATATCTTCAAAATCTTTTTCTGGAGATAAAGTAGGATTTTTTTAGGGGTCCTTAAACTTTACTTCATATTTAGTCTCGTCTGAACTCTCATATTACTTTCGCTAGTTCTCTAACTTAGCTATGTGTTGTATGAGTGGTCATTTCATTACACCTGTCTTCTTTTCCGTCAAATTTAAAAGTATAGTGATCTTTTCATACAGAAAAAAAATTTAATTATTCAAAAAGAGATGTCGCTCCTATATAAGGTTAAGAGGAGTTTCTCTTCAAAATACTCCGTGGCCTATTCATAAAATTTCATGTTTATAATCGGAACCATTTATATTGTAAATCAATATTATATCTGCACAAAATCAATTGAAACTCAAATCATTTAATCAAATCTTTAAAGAGTTCCAATCATAAGTATGAAGTTTTCTAAATATGTCACGAGGTATTTTAAGGTGTTCCTCCTCTATCCTTGAAAAGCAGAGTCTTTATGTTTAAAAAATTTATTTTCTTATTTTCTAGATGAAATTCCCATGTTACCCCTCAACTTAACGGAAAATTTGACGGAGTTAATAAAAATGATTGCTAGTGCAACTAATGACATACTTTGAGGATGAGAGAAATTATTATTAGAGTTCAGGAATGAAAACTAAACTCATGGTATTGATAACAAACCTTTGCTACTATTTAACCCTTTTCTTTTTTTTTTTAATATTTAATCAAAGGTTTTGTGTGAGGAAATTGAGGTAAAAGCAAACTCACCTTTTTCTACAAGCCCATATACTTGAACTTTCAGGCTTCTTCTTGTGCACCTTACTTATTATGGGTTATCTCTCTCAAGATGTGGATTACAAACACAAACAAGCTCCTATTTTTTTTACAAGTAACGATAATGATTTTTCATTATTAAATAAGAACAGTTACAAGGGTTGTCATATGAGTGCAATTTCTAATGACAATATCTTTGATTTGGAAGTAATTCGCACAAACAATCATAAAAAATAATTTTAATTAAATAAAATTATGCTTAATTTTTACAAGCAATAATTTATATTTAATTTATCCAAACTATAAAGGAGATTTCGAACTTAAATTTGGAAGGAAGCACACTAACAGCCAACTTGGCTAAACCTAGCGTTTAGAAAGAAAAAACAAAAATCACATCTACAATTATTCCTCAATTTCTATACTCACTGCCTTTCTCCTCCAAAGGAGACATGAAAAAGATTTAAAATCTACTTTGTAAGAAAAATCTGTTCAGTTCATTTCTGAAAATGTCACACCACTTATATTAAACGCTAATTTGACCATAATGGTATTCCAATATGTTTCCTTTAAATTATCGTATTTTTCTGATGCTTATATGTATTTCTTATTTTCAAATGAGTGATGTCGTGTAATTAATTAGTTAATTTCATAAAATGGATACAGTAGAAGCATGTTTTGGAGCCAGGGATAATGAGAGAAATTGGATAAAATGATTCAGACTAGCGAGGAAGCTAATACAGATACTTAGTGCTGAAATTCTCTCAAAACCAATAGGAAGTTGACAGACCACCATTCATAGTCTAATCACCAATGAAGTTGAACCACTCAACGGTGAAGGTGCAGAAACTAATAGACAATTGAAGGACAAGAAATTCATGATTAGCCTTAGTACCGACATGATAATATCATCTGGTGACGATAATTTAGATTAATTTAACAATTATGCGTGATGAATAGCAATGGGACCCCATGTTCTTACTTCAAATTAACGACATGTTTATATTCTTTTCCAGCCAACAGTAAAATTTCTGTAAAGTCGTAAAGTAGGGATCAACTCCATTTTATAATTTCGGAGAGATTATTACTTAATAGATATGTAGTTAAAGAAATGTTACTTATTGACTTATTTATCCTAATGAATGTTGTATTTTTTAAATAGCTTTTTTTCGGCTATAGTATTTTATTTCTTCCACTTGTGTTGCCGCATACTCAAGAACTGGTATTAACTCTAAAAATTAAAGCATCATCCCAAAAACTTTAGAGAAACATTTTAGTTCATCTTGAACTTTTGTTTGTGATATTCATATTTTTGTACTCATTGACAATTATTACTATGTGGAGGTGTGTGAAGTTTATTTATTTATGGAATAAATAAATAGTCCCAAGTTAGGACCAAGATTTTTTGTGACTTTAAAGAAGTTATTTATTTATGGAATATTACAATATTAAAAAAAATTTATCGTGATATTATCTAGTGGTGATAATTTTTAATATTACCCTAAAATCTAAATTGAAAGTTTGCCACTTAGTACTACTATCTAGTGGTATTCCTCTTCATTTGTAAGTGAGACGTCTTGGTTCGATTTTTGTCAAAGATGAATTTGAACAACATTATTACTAACTCATTATGAGACTAAGTCCATCCCCTCTCCTTAGTACATAGATAATATCGTTTGTTAAGAAAAGAAAAAAAAAATCTAACTTAGAAAGGCACATACATTTTTTATCGCTTGAAAATTTTGAAACATGATACAAACCGTACATGCAAAACACAAAGCGTACATGTCAAATTTTACACCGAGAACTGTTATTGCGTGAACCCAAAATGATCATTTGAAAGTTTGGAAAAATGAAAAGGGAAAATAATATCACAAAGGCATAGATATTTTGGACATCACTTTCAGATTGCATGTTCTTTCTTTTTACAATTTACTTAAATAGATGTAAAGAAAAGATCCTTACCTTGTAGGGGTTCATGGTGTTGAATGGGAGAGAAAGCCAAAACCAAGCAAGCAACTACTACCTAGCTAATTTTTCTGCTCATAACTTCAAGCACATATATGATGTTCATGATCAAGATGAAAATTTAAAAGTATAAATATGTCAAAGAAATAAAACGCAGTAGTACAATTATTGCTTTCTTCAATTTATAAATATAGTTGGGAAGATATAGAAGTTCTACAATAAGATCTAATATACAAGTATATATATATTTTTTTTTCCAACAACAAAAGGACCTCATCATCTCTAAATAAGGGAAAAAAAAAAAAACTAAAAGGAGCAAAAATAAGTATAGATTATATTTTTATCAGCTGAAGATATCCATGGCCTCACCTGAATTTATAGCAGCTACCTTTTTTGTCAAAGGAATTTGATGAGGCCACTCTTCATCATCATCTGGACCGTTTGATTAATATCCTAAGAAGCAAAATCTCAACCCCGCTAATTATCCAAAATCTATAGAAACTATTTATATCCTCTATCATCCCCCAATTAACAAGAGCATAAATATATAACATGATCATCATAATCTTCAAACCTTTGTCAAACGATCCATTGATCTCAAGCGCTAAATGATACGTGCCATAAATCATCAAATTCATCAACCCTCTATCCCAAATTGGATTCAGAATACCAATTCATTCCAGGCAGTTGATACGGTGTCCGGAATATACCGTCGCCAAGTGACCCCAGAACTGCATGTTGGTGCAATGGTGGAGTCCGTGGAAGCTGGGAAAGTAGATTGGCAATAGAAGTAGAATTGTTATTAGTAGAACCACCATTAATCCCATCACCATAAGAATTAGTACCATTGTCCAATTGGTGCAATTGTATTCTCTTGCTTGATGAAGGATCAGCAGCCGTCTGATCATCTTCCTGATTATTCCAGTACAAAGATGGAACTATTGGCCGTTTTAGTTGCAGCTGATGAGTAGAAGCTGATCCGTCGGTGCTGCTCATTATCCCATCAAAAAATATTTGGTCATTTTCCATGAAAGGCGGTCCATAACTCGAATTAGATTTTGGAAAGTGCAGCTTCATATTCTGATGGTGGCCCACATGACTTATGGATGGTGGCATCAATGGTCCCATTATGTCCTCCATGGAATCCTCCCTCTCATGATCCATCGGCCTATGCGTGTTGTTCTTCTTGTAAATTCTACACAGCACCCAATCATCAAGCTACATGAACACAAACATATTAATCAATTTACTAATCTTCAAATTAAATTAACAAATAAAAGGTAAGTACCAATTATACCATGGGGTACAAAAAACCAATTTAAATATCATTATCAATTAATCAGTTAACTATACACGTGCTTAGTGCTGGATTACCCTCAAGGAGTTCTTCTTGTTGCCCAAGTCACACCCAGGTGGCTTGTTGTTGGGCTTGTTATCAGCAAGCCTGTACTCGTGCATAATCCAATTGGTTTTAATTCCTTTTGGGGGTTTTCCTCCATAGAACACAAGTGCTTTTTTCACACCAACTTTCTGAGTACCGCCGGAAGTCAGCACCGGCTTATCAGTCCCCGTCGCTTTCCAATACCCGGAAGTCGCTGCCCTATTGGGTCTCGCTCCGTTCGGGTACTTCCGGTCCCTAGGACTGAAAAAATACCACTCTTGCTCTCCAAACGTAGCCTTAGCTGCACAAATAAAGAAAAAAGAAAAAAGAAGAATACACATATTATAATCAGTATTATTGTTGTCGATAATATTATACACACTTCTTGTATGCAATAATTTTATACACTTGTTGTATGCAATAATTTTATGCACATGTTGTATACAAGAATTATAATTTCACGCATACCTGGGAGCTCCCAGGGGTCGAACTTGTAAAGGTCGACTTCAGCGATGATAGCAACCGGGAGGGGAGCGGAGGTGGCCTTTTTCTTGAGATAGTGGACGACTAGCTCTTCGTCCGTCGGGTGGAAGCGGAACCCGGGCGGCAGGTTTGGCTGCGGAGGTGGCGGCTGCGGCTGCTGCTGCTGTTGCTGTTGCTGTTGTGAGCCCGCGGACGAGTCGGTGCTCTCCATCTTTGGTTATTGGGTTCGGAGGGTTTCTGTGCAGCCAAGCACATATTACATATCACACAATTTACATATAGACCTTCAATGTCGTTTGGAGGTGGCCGACTGCCAGGGCCCCTGTTTTAAGTATGTGAAGGGGCAATATTCCGCTGCAGTTGCCTGCATGGTTTTTAAACTAGGGAACCAATAGTAAAGGCCACGTAATGGGATCAGGGTAGATTAGCCATTTTATACGATGTGTAATTACTTCGTTAACCATGATTAAGGAAGGGGCCTAATTTTGTGCATGGCATTGAGAGTGACTGTGTGGTGGTTAGCACAGGAACAGGTAGGGAAAGTGAGATCAAGGGGATACGGAGGTGATGGAAAACCCAAGGACTAAGCGAACTGAAAAGTGGGCCGTTGATAGGCCGACACGTGTAATTCGAAAACGAGGGAGAGGTCGACACGTGTGGTGGACGTTCGGTGGGGCCCACGGACCACACAAGGCAACAAAAATATATGGACGGATAAGCCTGGGGCGGGAACAAGCATTACGCTTCTGATGTCATGCCTTTTTTTTTTTTTTTTTTTTTTTTTTTTTTTTTTTTGACAGAAGCGATAAAAAAAAGATGTCATGCTTTTGTTGCGCAAAAATACCACCAATTTTGCCGAGGACCCCACCAACAAACCATTGGAGAGACTACATGATGAATTGGACGAGAGATTTTTGGCCGGAATACGAATTAGAACATTGTATGTCATAATTTAATTGGAGAAAAGTTTTTTTAAGTGTTCTTTTAATAATATAATGATATATGGTGTTATGCTTTTGTTACATTGAAAAATTTCTCTAGTTAAACATAATCCTATCTTTGTTGTAATTAATTCTCCATTTGTTCTTCACTCTAATCTTTTCATCTCTTTGTAAAAAGGAGATAGCTAGTGGTAAGTCACGGTTATCCACCTTTTCCGGTGGTCGGAAGATTCATAAAGGTATTTCAATCTCCTTTTGACCATAAGTCTGACTTTCACACCAATAACGAGTTTCGAACCCAAGATTTCCATCACTTAGCTAGGTTTGGATTAAGATTTTTGTTTTACAATCTAATATATAAAAAGCTATCACGTGCCCGAAATATACGTGAGTATGGAGATAGCATATAACATATTAATAAAAAATACATACGACGCTCTGAAATAAAAGTGAACGAATTTAAAAAGTCGGATGTTGAAATTACAATAACAAACATGATTTTTAATAAAACAGTTTAGTTTAATAGGATATGACATTGATAAACAAATTGCATCAAGATGACATGGATTGCTATATGTATACAATGATTATATTGTATGAATACTTTTCAATCTTGTAGATTTAGTTGGGGACTAATAAATTACTAGAACGTGACCCACATGCTAATTACATGAAAATGTGGATTAAATGATAGGTGCAATACTGGCGTCATGTAAACAATTGTGGTCTTGTGATGTGCTCATGAGGACATGACAATCCCTGTATACCCTACTGATAATTGGTATGTATCATGGGGTCAGTTGGTGTTAAGATGTCATATATCAAACCCTAGGAGTCTCCTTTCCCTGATGTATTTTCTGGAAAAAAAAAAGTTGAGAAAATTATTGGCTTTCAGAGGATTAATTGGAATATTATAAACTTAGTACTACCAATTGACTTCTAGGTGTAATGTTACGTAACGGGTGTGGTAGTTAAGCACTTAATTTTTTAGACCAAAAAAGTGAAATTAAATATATCATCCATTCAACATTTGATGAGATACATATATATATATATATATATATATATATATATATATATATATTTTTTTTTTTTCTTCTAAACAAACGATATTATCTACACTAAATGAAAGGAGGACGGGTTTAGCTTCATAATGGATTAACAATAATAAAGTCAAACTCGCATTCGGCGAAAATCGAACCTAAAATCTCTCACTTACAAACGAAGATGAATACCACTAAATGGTATACTAAGTGACAGTTATATTAGTATTTTGTAGTGATTCGGAATTGATCAGAAACTCATGGTACCAGTAGCATCGGTTGCAGGGGTTTTCACACCAAGAAATATTATGGGGCTGTTTCAATGTTTGTTGTGGAGACAAATTAATGCTCATCAGGAGGTGAAAAATTGTGTGAGGTTGTTTAATCACATGATCGTTTAAATGGCAAAGTACTACAATTGCATAACCGAAACATTTTATTATTCAACGCTGGCACGTGATAAGAATATAACCCTACACAAGTTCTGACCTGCTTTACCATCCAGCGCAAACAAGAAGAGAGAGCTGAGAACTTACCATGGATTGGCTGCTGGGAGAGCCATAGTTGGGTTCAAAGCACCTTTGAGAGTATTTGACCACGTACCAACCAAGTGGCGATGGCTCAAGAACTATATTGGGTAGAGGCCAAAATCATGATGGATGACTAAGGAGGTGGGGTCTGAGTGCTGGTTCCATCGACAACAAAAGGGCCCCAATGGGTGTCACTTCTTGCTATCCAATATTACTTATCATCCTCGGAAGGGGCAAATCCTAACATCACAAGATCACATCTTTGCATCTTAATTAATTCTCACACCTCCGCTCATTCATTCACACTCACACAACACACACATAAAATGTAGACACAAAGTCTCACACTTTCAAAAGATCAGGTCCCTAAAAAGAAGGGAGATTTCATTTTTGAGATCCATTTCACGTTCAATTTTAATGATTCGAACTGTATATTTTGTAAGTCTCGATTCATTGATCATCTTTGCAAAAATTTCATTCAATCCGAAATTTTTTTATTTATTTAATTGTCACAATGAAATTTCAAAGTTTCTTAAAGCATAGTATTCGTCGATTTATTTTGTAAACTCAATTAGATGCCTCAAATATAAGGTGCAATTTAAAAAATAGACGGTTTGAATCGTAGAAGTTCAATGTGGTGTGAGCACGCGATAACTAATTCCCATTTTATGATAAATAAAAAAGGAGAAATTAGGTTCTCATCCTTCATCTTCCTACTCCATTGATTAAAATCCTATTTATTTTCAATTTTTTATCAAGGTCCTTAGGTATTAATAACATCATTAATTATTTTCAATAATAAAATATTTTTTCTTTCTAAATACATTCATTTAATGTTAAAATGTTACAATTAGTATATTTATATTTATGACTATATTTTTTATCATATATTTTTAGTTTTAGTTTGTACCCATTTTTAATTTGTAATTCTTTTTTAACTTATACCAATTTTCTTTTAAGTTTTAATTTGTACCCATATATTAATATCTTTTTGTGCCCATATTTTTTAAAGTTTATTTGTATTTGTACCCATATATATTTTTTTTATTTGTACTTTTTATTTTGCTAAATGTACCCATGCTAATTATATGTACCCATTCATGTAAAACTTTTTAATCTTAAAATGTACTCATTGATGCTAATTATATGTACTCATTCTTAAATATACCAATTTGTTATATGTAAAATGTACCCTTTTTTTTATATAAAATCTATTAAATTTTTTTCTAATCCATTTTAAAACTTATATGGGTACATTCTTTTTCTTTGATTTTAAAATGTATCCATGTCAAGTTTAATCGAAGAAATTTACTAATGTTATTAAGCCTAATATCTTTCTTTTTTTTTTCTTTTTTTTTTTTTTTGATTTTGAAGAATGTACCCATGTTTTGATACAATAATTTTTTTGGTTAATTTTGATGAATGTACCCATGTTTATATACACACACAATAGTATATTTATATTTTAATATTTTTAATCCCACAAATTATGGTTTTTTTTATTTAAAATCTCATTTATATAAATGTCACATCCCGGCCCGGGACGGATCACTTCCCGAGCCCGCTCCACCACCGTAGCACGATATTGTCCGCTTTGGGCTTACCATTCCCTCACGGTTTTGTTTTTGGGAACTCACGAGCAACTTCCCAGTGGGTCACCCATCATGGGATTGCTCTAGCCCCCTTCTCGCTTAACTTCGGAGTTCCAACGGAACCCGAAGCCAGTGAGCTCCCAAAAGGCCTCGTGCTAGGTTGGGATTGGAATATACATTTAAGGATCACTCCCATGGGCGATGTGGGATGTCACAATCAGGGGGGTGGATTGTAATATCCCACATCGCCCAGGGGAGTGATCCTTAAATGTATATTCCAATCCCAACCTAGCACGAGGCCTTTTGGGAGCTCACTGGCTTCAGGTTTCGTCGGAACTCCGAAGTTAAGCGAGAAGGGGGCTAGAGCAATCCCATGATGGGTGACCCACTGGGAAGTTGCTTGTGAGTTCCCAAAAACAAAACCGTGAGGGAATGGTAAGCCCAAAGCGGACAATATCGTGCTACGGTGGTGGAGCGGGCCCGGGAAGTGATCCGTCCCGGGCCGGGATGTGACAAATTGGTATCAGAGCCAATCCCTGGCCGGAAATGTGCCGACGAGGACGTCGGGCCCCTAAGGGGGGTGGATTGTAACATCCCACATCGCCCAGGGGAGTGATCCTTAAATGTATATTCCAATCCCAACCTAGCACGAGGCCTTTTGGGAGCTCACTGGCTTCGGGTTTCGTCGGAACTCCGAAGTTAAACGAGAAGGGGGCTAGAGCAATCCCATGATGGGTGACCCACTGGGAAGTTGCTCGTGAGTTCCCAAAAACAAAACCGTGAGGGAATGGTAAGCCCAAAGCGGACAATATCGTGCTACGGTGGTGGAGCGGGCCCGGGAAGTGATCCGTCCCGGGCCGGGATGTGACATAAACAACTAAAATTTCTACTTTTTAATTTAAAAAATATAGTAACGTACATAGAAATAAATTATCACATTAATTTCAGGGACCTTGATCAAAAATTAAAAACCAACAAGGTTTCAATCAAAGAATATTCATAATTAAGGACAGCATCCAAAGTCTCCCAATAAAAAATCCCTTTCCTTAAAAAATCTGTTTAATGTTATAAACTTCTTATTTAACTGTGATTGTGTAAATCTTAGTTTAGATTTGATTCTAGTTATTCTTCCATATTAGGACTCGTATTCCTTGGAGGAGAAGGATTTCTTCTCTCTTATTACTATAAATAAAGGCACTATGTAGTGGGAATAACACATCCTCTACACAAACCTACAAACACATCTCTCTCTCTTTCTCTATATTCTCTCTGTGTCGCCGACCCCTTCTCCCTGTCAGTTAAATATAGGCCACAACATGTTATCAGTACGCTCCTACCGTGCGCTTAGGAATCTGATGTGGAAGTTTTCTACATCAAACTAGTTCATCAATATCATCACGCAATCAGGTTCTTTCAGAACAATAGTTTTTATCTCGATATTTTGCAGCTCTGATAGCATGAACATTCACCATAATGCATGACCCAACTTTAATGGCGTCTCCACCATCACAGGTGGGCCTGCAGCCCAACTTTGACTTTGGGTCACCATCTCGACAGCTTGAAGCTCATCCACCAACGTAGATTTATCGAGATTCCTTGGAATCTCATCAGATTTTTTGAAATTCTGATTCGAATTTCTAGGGTTTTGGTTGAAACGTTGAGATTTCTCTATCTCCGTTCATATTCGTGATCCCCATTGACTCACGAACTTGCCTCGAGAATTTTTGTCCCAAAACACGGCCGCCTGAAACAGCGAGGCCGGTCTTCTTCCCTGGCAAACGTTTCCTGCTACGATTGGGGTGTTTTTGGTCTCAACCCGAGCCCAATTAGGCCTTGGTTTCCTCAGCCTAAAATTATATTTTTTTTCCCTTTTGGGCTTGCCTGTAGTAGCCCAAACCATTAGCTCGGCCTAATTCGACACCAACCCGTAAGGCTATGACGTCCTTGTGCATAACAACTGCACTAGATCCCAGCTCGTAGTTGGTGAGTTGGTGCACCTGCACCATGACACACTTAATCACAGCTTCGCATAACTGTGGTGTTCCTATGTACCATAACGCACAGGTTGCGTCCCTCCGATACATGTGTCCAGAACGCAACAGATCAAAACTCTTTTTGGGTCTCTGTTTTTGGGCCTGATCAGCCCATGCCCAACCTAGCCCAATTCTTTGGGCCTGGAACTCACAGTTCCATTTTTCCCCAACCCACATGTGGGCTTTGGTCTATGTTTTTGGACCCTGAGGTTTAATTGTCTATTTTTTAAGACAATTTGGGTTTTATAATTTTTTCACCCACACTATAAATTTGACCCGAAATCCAAATAATTAATTCAATTATAATTCTAGACATGAAGTTCTATTCGCATATTTCTGTATATATATTTGTGTTTGTCTGCAGGAACATATGAACCTAAAGTTCATAATTATTTCGAAACCTGAAGTTTTCCTTAAAAACATCACCTATGAAAACCTGAAGTTTTTTCATGAAAATTTAAACCAATACATGTCTATTAAAACTTGAATGTTCTACTCCTATGTGAATAGATTGATTTTTTTCTTCATTACACTAACCACATCTTGTCCATTTATTTTGTGATAGGAACATGTCGAATTTGAACAAACTTGACTTCACCATTTTAGAGGTATCTGGAAGACACTACCTTAAGTGGGTCCAAGATGTAAAGCTCCACCTCACCGCAAAGAATTTGTGTCCCACCATTGAAGATGAGACGGACAACCCGGTTGGCGAAGCTGAGAAAGTCACTGCCACGGTCTTCATCCAAAGACATATTCATGACGTACTGCAAACTGAGTACCTTGCTGAGGAGGATCCACGAACACTATGGGTCGCTTTGGTTGATTGCTCTGATCACCAAAAGGATATCTTCTTGCCTAAAGCAAGACATGACTGGCAGCATTTGCGCTTAGAAGTTTGTCAAATGAATATAATTATGAAGTTTGTCGAATCCGATCACTTCTCAAGTTTTGTAACAAGACCTTGATTGAAGAAGATCTTCTGGAGAAGACCTATTTGACCTTTTCTGCTACTAATATTATCATGCAGCAACAATATAAGGCTTAGAAGTTCACTAAGTTTTCGGATTTGATCTCTGTTTTACTTCTCGCTAAAAAAATTCAAATGTTGATGAAAAATCATTAAGCTCGACCTACTGGGACGACTGTTGTGCCTAAAGCACATTATAGCACCAACAAACGCCCAAAACGCCAAAATACGCATGGTAAGGGTGGCTTCTAGGTTAACAAAGCCAAGGCTCATCTAAGGGAGGAAATCGAGCCCAGAAGCACTATAACCTTGCTCCCAAGGCCCCAAACTTCAAGAATAAGGGCAAAGCATATGAAATCATGGATGCAGACATATGCTATCGATGTGGTTCAAAGGACCATTGGTTCTGTGTTTGCCGTGCTCCCCAAAAGGTTGTAACTGAATATCATTTTCGTCGTAAGAAGTTTGAATCAAACTTTGTACAAGTGGATGAACCGAAGAGTACTAAGATGGAGGTTTCTGACTTTCAGGAGGATACCACTCCTATGGAAGATTAAAATCTTAGATATAAACTATTTTTCTAGTTGAAATTTAGGTAATGGGGCCGAATTCCACCTAGTGGCCAAAACCCCCCTTGTTTTTTGGTTTAATTTTGAACAATTTCCTTTATATGTGGATTATTTGTTGGTGATTTTCTTTTGGATATTAAGCTTTTATTAATTACCATCCTTGAATACTTAAATTGTTTTGAATGGATATTCATTTTAAGAACTTTATGCTTGTGACCGACTCAAATTAATTTTATTTTTATGTATGACTAGTGAGAAAGTTAGTTGTTTGGTAGATAGTGCAACCACACACACCGTTTTGCATGAACGCATCTATTTCACTAACTTTATACCTAAGAATGCACCTTTAACAACCCTTTCAGGCCCATCTAACCTGATCGAAGGATACGGTATAGCACTATAATGTTGTCCAATGGTACAATTTTGACCATTGATGAGACACTGTATTCTCAGCATTCCTGAAGAACGTTGTTGAGTTTCAAGGACAATAAAGATAATAATTACCATGTTGAAAACTATGTAGAAAATGGAGTTGAATTTCTGTACATAACTTCATACGAATATGGCCAGAAGCGTATTCTAGAAAAGATAGAGCGTATCCCGAGTGGTCTGTATACTACGACCATATGCCCTATAGAAAACCACTATGTGGCCGACCCTACCTCTGGGACCGCACATGAAATTACACTTTGGCATGATCGTTTGGGACACCCTGGACGAATAGCGATGCCTCGTATCCTCAAATCATCACACAAACATTCACTAACCTGAAGTTTAGGTTCAATTCAAGGAATCACAGGTCAAACCTGCTACATGGGAAAACTTATTATTAAGCCTTTTTATGACAAGATTCATTCGAATCCTCATATTTTTCTATAAAGGATTCAGGGGGACATTTGTGGACCGATTCACCCTCCATGCGGACCATTTAGATATTTTATAGGTTTGGTTGACGCTTACACACTTGTTGTCCACAAGGAATGCTACATTCTCCAAACTGTTGACTTACGTTATCAAGCTCAGGGGTCACCACCTTGATTGTCCAATCAAATCTATTTGATTGGATAATGTTGGAGAATTCACATCTAAAACTTTTGATGACTATTGCATGTCGGTTGAGGTTGAAGTTGAACATCCAGTACCATATGTTCACACCTAGAACAGCCTGGCAGAGCCATTCATTAAATGCTTACAAATGATTGCTCGATCGTTAGTCATACGTACCAAGCTCCTAATCGTTGCTTGGGGCCATGCAATATTGCATGTAGGTCTGCCTGAGGCTTGTTGCGACCCAACCTTATAGCGCCCTTTAGTTGGTTACTAGATATGAACTCGACATATTGCATCTGCGCGTTTTTGGTTGTCTAGTCTATATGCCGATTTCATAGGCCTTATGTACAAAAATGGGGCCTTAGTGAATGATAGGAATCTATGTCGGAAATGCTTATCTTTCAATCATTTATTACTTAGAACCTTTGACAGGCGATCTGTTTACCGCTCGTTTTGCGGATTGTCACTTCTAAGAGACAGTCTTCCAGTTATTAGGGGGAGATAAGAACGTCAATGTTCCTAAAGAACGATGCAAATTATCGTGGACGATTCCCACTTTGTATCATTTAAATCCCCGCACCACACAGCCTGAGACTGAAGTGCAACATATATTAGATCTTTAGAGCATAACTTAGAGCATGCTAGATGCTTTCACCGATCTAGCGCGAGTGACAAGATCACATATTCCAGCTGCTAATGTGCCTGGAAAGATGGATGTAACAAATGTACGACGGACTTCCCTCCTGGAGGCCTGGGACACCACTTTGGCCAATCCACGTACATTAGCGGCTAGCCAATCATTTGCCCCTACACAAAAACATGGCAGACTAGTTGGTTCAAGATTCATACCCCCGAAAGAGGAAACCCACGACAAAGGCACCTGAAAAGTTTACCATGAGTTTGACCGTTGTTTACTCATTCTATCCAATTCATGAGGAAATTCTAGATTATGGAAGCGTCCTTGAAGAGATGAATCCACCTCCAAGAATCGTGAGATTTCGGTCCATTATGCTAGCTTGGATGATGTTTGGTGTAGAAATAAGATGATCGTCGAGATCATATTGTGCGATGATATTGAACCTTATTCCGTTGATGAATGTCGACATAAAACTATTTGGTAAAACTGGAAACAAGCAATCCAAGTCGAACTCAATTCACTTGTGAAACGTAAGGTGTTCAAACATGTAGCTCATACTCCTCCACATGTGAAGCCTGTTGGCTACAAGTGGGTTTTCGTTCGAAAACGTAATGAGAAGAATGAAATTGTGCGTTACAAAGCTCATCTTCTTGCGTAAGGCTTCTCACAACACCCCAAGATTGACTATGACAAAACTTATTCACCCGTTATTGATGTGATTACTTTATCAGTTTGGTAATTTCTGAAAAAATTGAGTATGCAGCTAATGGACGTAGTAATTACGTATCTCTCTGGGGATCTTAATACAAAAATTTATATAAAAGTTCCTGAAGGACTTACATTGACTGGATCAATTATTTCCAAACCCCGGAACACGCTTCAATTCGATTGAGGCGTTCACTTGATAGTTTGAAGAAATCTGGAAGAATGTGGTATAACCGTTTGAGTGAGTATTTGACTAGTTAGGGATATATGAACAACGAACTATGCTCTTATGTGTTCATTAAGAAGTCACATTCCGGTTTTGCAATTGTCGCAGTATATGTCGATGACATGAATCTTATCGGAACTCTTGAAAGGCTCATGAGAACTGCCACGCACCTGAGTCAGAATTTAAGATGAAAGATCTAGGAAAGACTCAATACTATCTCGGTTTCGAGATAGAGCACTGTTCGGATGAAATTTTAGTACATCAATCGAACTACACGCAGAAGGTGTTGCACATCTTTAACGAGGATAAAGCGAAGCCTTCGAGTACTCCTTTGGTCGTTCGATTGCTAGATGCAAAATGAGATCCCTTCCATCTGAAGAAGGATGTTGAAAAGATTTTGGAGCGTGAAGCTCCTTATCTAAGTGTGAAAGGCGCTTTATTACACTTAGCTCAATGCACTAGACCCGACATTTCCTTCGCTGTTATTCTTTCGCTAAGGTACAGTAATGCATCAACATGCAGACACTGGATTGGTATTAAAGATATTTTTCGTTACCTTACGGGTACTACAGATCTTGGCTTGTTCTATCCCTACAGATCCTCGAATGATGTCGTACCCCCTTATCTCGAGTCGATTCTCGACTTGTTGGTTATGCTGATGCAAGATACTTATCTGATCCGCACAATGTGCACTTTCAAACGGGTTATGTCTTTACTGTTAGAGGCACCACAATCTCTTGGAGGTCAACTAAATAGACCTTAGTTGCCACTTTGTCTAATCATGCTAAAATTCTCGCCCTACACAAAGCAACTCAGGAATGCTTTTGGCTAATAGCAGTTAGGGGCCATATTCGAAGCTCTTACAATCATTACCCAGTCGTTAAAGTCCCGACAACGATCTATGAAGACAACGCAGCATGCATCGAACAACTTAAGAAGGGTTACATCAAATGAGACAACACCAAGCACATTATACCAAAGTTCTTCTTCTCACATCAACAACAAGAGCATCAGAAGATTGAATTTACGCAAATCCATTCACAAGATAATCTGGCCGACCTCTTCACCAAAGCATTACCAAAGGCGACGTTTCAGAAGCTTGTTCAAGGAATTGGTATGTGTAAACTTTCTAAGTTGTGACATTGCTAGTTCTTTTTGGAATTACGTCAAACTCAGGGGAGTATCCTGAAGTATACTTGCTTGATCTTAATGTACTCTTTTTTCTCACGATTAGGAGCATTTTTCCCACTGGGTTTTTGCTACCTAACGAGGTTTTGATGAGGCACCCACCTTAGGTTGATCATATCCCTAACTTTGCATTACTCACGCATTTTTCCTTAGACTATGGATTTTGTCCCTACTTGGGGTTTATACCATAGCCATAGGGTTTTTGTGAGACTTACTTCCTTATGCAATTTCCTACCTTATTTGAGAATAGCGTGTTCCCAAAATCAGTGATGACAAGTCGACTTCCTCAACCTCTACATGATGCCGAATCTACTTGAGTATTTACACACTCAAGGGGGAGTGTTATAAACTTCTTATTTAAGCGTGATTGTGTAAATTCTAGATTAGATATGATTCTAGTTATTCTTCCCTATTAAGACTTGTATTCCTTGGAGGAGAAAGAATTATTCTATATTCTCTCTGTGGCGCCAGCCCCCTCTAGGGGGAATAACACATCCTCTACACAACCCTACAAACACATAGCTTTCTCTCTATCTATCTCTCTGCGCCGCCGGCCCCCTCTCCCTGTCAGTTAAATATAGGCCACAACATTAAAAGATTACTTTGAATAATCAGTGATATTAATCACACAACTAGCACGTACAGTGCCTCATCTAACCCACTCTCAATTTTGATCATCTTAATCATCAATCTTAATTAGTCACACAACAATTTGATTCTCAATTGATGTGAAATAACTAAATTTACGTGGGTCCTTAACGAACATACATTATGCTCTAACTATTTTTATTTTTTTTGTTAGTGGGGAGCTTGATCCATGAAAATTAAGGAGGGAAAGTCAGTTATCCCCTATTTGTCAATGCAAAATTCCCAATCAGAAGAATTTTCGTGAGTGCATGTCCTCGATTGTGTTAGTGATTAAAGCTTTCTTATTAATTTTATTGCACTCGAATTCATACATTTGTTCTCTCTTTAATGTAAAAACGAAAAAAAAAAAAAAAATACTACTACTACTTGTAATCAAAGTATAGCAATCCTTAAAAAAAAAGTTTTGGATATATTGCCTAAATATTTTCTTTTACTGACCTACGAATGAAAGATTGACAAATGTCAAACTCAAAATTTTTATTGTGTTGTGGCCTGTATTTAACTGAGGGGTGCAGCACGGAGAAAAAGAGAGTGGAGAATGGACATGAGGAATTGTGTATTAGTTCCTTAGTCCTTATGCTTTTATTTATAGTAATAAGAATGAGAGAAACTTACTCTCTAAGTAATACAAAGTCTATTAGAAAAGATCTTCTAGATCCTAAAAGATTCATAATCTATCTCTACTTAGGATTTACACAATCACAATATGTATTAGAACATATGTCACAACACTCCTCTTGAGTCTGCAAATACTCAAGTAAATGGTGCATCTGATCTTCAGGCAAGTAGTTGATTACAACAACTAACCTTATAACCCGTGAATTACCAATTCTTTAATTATTTTTCTTAATTAAACGTAATTTCCCCCTGTAATTTTTATGCATCTCAAATAACCAAATCTTAAGCTACATCATTAACGCCTTTGAACTCACTCTATGTAAGATACCTTAGTTCTCCCCTCTTTTTATAATTTTTTTTTAAAGAGGAACAACTGGTGACAAGTCACAATTATTTACCATTCCGGACCTGGAGTTCTCCCCTCACTATTTCTATTTTGGTTTTGAACTTTTTTAGTACAAATTATATTCTACATTGATTTACATTGAAAAGAAAGAAAAAAGTTTAAAAACAGAACACACTAAAGTCATAATAACCAAATCAATTCACCACTTTATATTTATAACATAAAACCACATAAATCTCACACGCATCAACATGCCAGACTTAATATTTCCATAACCCCAACAAAAAAGAAAAAAAAATCATTATTCACACTTTAATTAAACTCAACTTTATACCCTTTGTTTGCTCATGTCCACTTAATTTTGAGCGTCCTCCAGACGTGTGCCCGCAAATGAACTAATCTTCTTCATTGACTTTTCCTCCCTTGTTCTATATGTCAAAAAAACTACTAGATATGTACCCTATGTATAAGAAAAAGAACAATCTCTTTAAAATTAAGAGAATAAAATATGCAACTGTTGCTTATTTAGTTATTTAACAATTAGTTGCAAACTTACAAAATGTAAAATTAATCAACACACACACACACACTTTCTTTGTGAAGTACATGAGACTCAACTTGTAATTAGGTAGCAAAAATGATATCCAATTCATATTTTCCTTTGCAATTACAAGGAACAGGACTAGAGATAATCTAGAGGTCTAGACTAAAATCCAATCAACCAATCTCTGTTGCTTGCAAAGTAGTTGCACACAACGGCCCAACAAAATTTCTCAACGTTGAAGCATGGGTTACTGTACAAGGCAATATTTCCTGCCGGCAAGCACCATATTTTTGTCCAGAATTGCCAAAATTTTAGCAAACCTTGTGACTACCCAAAACCGTCATCCTAAAATATCTCACAATTTCTAGCTAGATTTGTCAATTGAGGCCCCCATATGATAGATGTTCAGCACCTTACCATAAAATTTAATTTTGTTGGTTTTTCTGAATAATTTATTGAATCCCACAACCACTCATGTAATATTTTTCAAATTATCAATTAAAGAATTTATTAAATGTTATTGCCGCTCCAAAAAAGTCATCCTTAAAATATGATGTACTTTGACTCATCAATGCACAATCAATTTTTTTAATTAAACACGTAGTATATATAGGGCATCATTGTCACTGAGATATGTAGAATATGAAAGCTATGGAGCATGGAGGGTACTTGGTTATTATTGTTCTCCATGTGACTGTTAGAAGATGTATAGCTAGCTAGGGTACGTTGAGTCAATGGCAAAGAGATGATGTTACCATGCATATATGTACAAATAGTGGTATATCAAGTCAATTTTTCCTCTCTTGGTTAGGGTAAGCCTAACTTGACCTTTATCCTTTGTAAGTGGAAAAAGAGTAAACTTACATGTGCACATAGTACTTTCATGTTTGACCCGTGATCGTCAGGCTATCTCTTATTTTGATATGAATGACTAGTGCAAGAAGCTTAAACAAAATAAGCTACAATCACCTTTCAGACAATACTTAGCTAGCTAACCTATCTATTTCGATGTTTGCATATACTTTTCTTGGCTGTAGTATGATTGAATCAAGAGTATGCTTCCATATACTCTTTTTTCGACCAAAAAAAAAAAAAAGTACGAATTAGCAGGTATTTAATTAAATAATAAAGATCATTAATTGGTTTCAATTGAATTTTTACTATTAGTGGCAATACTTAACTTAAGGATAATGTAGTTATCACAAAATTATGCTTTCACATATCCCTTGACCATATAGGAAAAGTCTTGCATTATTCACGTGATGCTGGTGCACATGTTATGGAAGTTACTACAATGTGATGAAAGTTACAATAGGGAGAGGAAACGTAGGATGTGCAGAAGACAGAAACTGAATGAGTATGTAGAGTGTGGAGTTTTGATTCATGTATCACCCATGTAGTGCAATGTTACAAGCCATAAAACATATATATCTATAGTATAGGGGCGTAAGTTGGATTAGAAGTTTTGATTCCAAACTAAAACATATTCATTTTGAAGCAGCAAAGACCAGATCAGGAGAAGCGACTAGACTCGGATCTCTGGATAAGCAGAAGCATTAAACTCGGATCAAAACTCAGACCTTATAGTCTATACAGTTTGATCAACACGGTCAAAATGACCTACATGATCTGGATCAGATTGTCTAAGGTACTATCAGAATAAGTCAATCTAATAAGCACCTGAACGGTAGACAAGATATCCACAAAGATCTGTTGCGACAAAAAAGAATTTGAGGCGTCGTCATCATCATCATCTGATCTTGCTAGGTTTGGTAGGTTTATAGGAAAATTATATGTTGTCCCTCACATGCGAGGCACATGTCTTTTTTAACAATCTTTTACTAATTGTCTTGAATTGGCAAACGAATGTAAACACAAAGATCAATTTGGCCAAATTAAAAACACGGAAACTTAAATTAACATAGAAATTATTTTGACGTTTAAGTTTCTATTCTTTATTAATGTAAATTAAAAGTGGAACATAAATCATCCACCTTTATCATAATTCTATAAAAAAAATTCTCCCAAAACTCGAGTATAAAAATATCTCCTAACAATCAGGGTCCAATACTAAATCATAGCTAGTGACTATATATGATCTAGTTAAAACTATTTTATGTATAAAAAAAATTTGTACAAACACGCATGTGGTCCAATATTCTAGTGGATAGGATGTTGAGTTTCTACCCATATGTCCCCGAGTTCGAAACTCACCCCCCCTCTCTTAAATTATTGTAATAGTTTTATGCCCTTCCTCCTCCCCTTAATATATTAAATTTAACACAATTGGTGTTCCATATATTATACAAAGTTTATCACCATCATTTGGAGTTTTTCAATTGGGTAGCTTAAAGAGGTCATCAATATTCTGGACAACCTATTAAGTTAGAATGTGAGCATCTACCCAATTGATAGTGGGTAAACAAGAACTTAATATAAGAATATATATCTATATTATATGTTAAGAAAACCCTCCTTGTCAACTTTTTGCCACTTTTTTTTTTTCAATTTTGCCCTCACTTTTGAGACACTCTTGACAAAAAGGAGGGCAAAATAGTAATTTTGTACTTTTGACAAAATGAGAATCATATCCCCATTTTTCCTATTTTATCCTCACTTTTGATACACAATATTTACATAAAGAGGGTAAAATGGTAATTATGTAATATTAAGAAAAATATGCCCTTATTAAGAGATCCCATTTTGCATAGTTTGAATGAACTGAAGCAGTTGAGCTTGAGGAGAACGTGGGAGGGGGTGGGCGGTTGTTCACACACACAAAGTGTGTGCTCTCTGCTATTATATATATATATATATATATATATATATATATATATATATATATATATCTTAACACATTTTTTTATGTGTAGCATTTATTATGACTAGCGTGCAGACATATAACATGTAGACAATGGCAGTTAGGATGAGCTGTTATCATTTAATTGTAATTTGTATTTAATTGTATTGTATAGCTACTATAGGACCCCTATATTCTGTAGACCTCTTGGTGTATAAAGCCTTGTAAAGTTTACCTAAAGTTTAATGAAAATCTGAAACTTCACATGGTATTAAGCCTCTTATCCCTTCTTTTTTTTCCATGGCTTCTGCAACTTCCTCTCCTACATCTCCAATCCCTAATATCTCTACACTAGTTTCTGTCAAACTTTATGAGTCTAATTACTTACCTTGGGAAAGTCAAGTTAAGCTATTCTTGATTGGCCAAAACTTTTGGCGTTTTGTAGATGGAACCCACCATTGCACTCTTCCCTTTATCACCACCACCACTCATGCAACTTCACCAAATCCTCTGCTGATTCCGACTCCTCCACAGTGGTGCCTCATGTGACTACTAGCGTTCCCAACCTCGATTACCTAGTGTGGTACCAGACTGATCAAACACTTGTTAGCATGTTACGCGTTACGCTTACAAAGCCTGTTCTCTATTTGACTGTCGGGTTGTCTACTTCTCGTGAGATTTGGGAGCATCTTTGTCAAAAAATTTCTCAACAATCCCTCACCAACTCTACCCATACTCAGTTTCAGTTGTTGTCTCTTCAGAAATGTAGTAAAACGATTTCGAAATATTTGGGTCTTGCCACACATTTGGCAAATCAATTGGCTTCTATTGGCCAACCTGTTCAGAATGATGATTTGGTGACTTATGTACTTAATGGCTTAAGGCCTGAATATGAGATTCTTGTCATGGCGCTGACCAACTTTCCTCCACTAGCGTTATTCAACGATTTGCGTGGTCATCTTCTGGTTTATGAATCCAAACATGCTATGACTCAAGCTACTTTGGCTCCCTCTGCTTTCTACTTCGCATGTAATTCTGGTGGTAATTTCTCTCAGGGACGTGCTGGTCCACCCTCCCACCATCATGGCACTTCAAGTGGAAATCGACATCCTTGGACTTATGGTGGTGGCTGTTCTACTATGCATGGTGGTGCTGGCCGATATGGTTAGCATGCTGCACAACAACGACCTGGCATCCTTGGACCAGGTCCTGCTATTTGTGGCCCTCAATGTTGGGCATGCAATCAATTTGGTCATATAGCTACGTTTTGTCTTCGAGCGACTCGTTCTAATGATGATAGTTCTCGAGCTTTCACTGGCATGCACATTGCTTCCCCCTTTGATCTTACATGGTATCCAAACACTGGGCTACTCACCATATGACAAATGACTATCGCTCCATTACTTCGGCTACGGGGTATGGTTCTAATGACAAGGTTGTTGTGGGTAATGGTGAGACTCTTTGTATTGCGCACACGGGTAATATTTCCTTTAAGTCTGGGTCGTTCATTTTTCGGTTATCCTAAGTTTTGCACGTTCCAGCAATTCGGAAAATTTTTTTGTCAGTTGCTAAGTTTACACGTGATAATCTTGTTAGTCTAACGTTTTTTCCATGGGGTTTTCAGGGCCCATGTGAGGATGGTCTTTGTCCCATTAAGCTTGGTCTTACTTCTAGAATTCTACTGCCAAACATGCTTTTGTTTCCATTTTTGCGTCACCCTCACTCTGGCATCGTCGTCTTGGGCATCCTTCCCATCAAGTTCTTAATGGGTTAGCATCTAGTGATGTATTAGGCTCGTCTTTTACTATCTCCACTAAAGATTTTTGTAATCATTGTGCGTTGGCTAAATCCCATCGCCTAGCATTTACATCTTCAAAACACTATGCTATGTCTCCTTTTGAATTAATAGATTCTGATGTTTGGATGTCTCTTATTGTGTCGGTGTCGGGTTTTCGTTACTATGTCTTGTTTACAGATGACTACACATGATACACATGGATTTATCCCATGCGTAAGAAGTCCGAGGTCTTTAATCACTTTAACAATTTTATAACTTTCATTTTTAATCAATTTTCTACAATGGTTAAAATACTCAAAAGTGATGGGGTAAAGAGTATGATAATTTATCATTTCGTCAGTTGTGTGCGCATAAGGGGATTCACCATAGATTTTCTTGTCCACATACCCCGCAGCAAAATGGACTTGTAGAACGCAAGCACTGTCATATCTCAGAAATGGGACGCACCATGTTACTTGCTGCCAATCTTCCGCATAAATTTTGGGCTGAGGAACTTTGCACCGCTGTTTATATAATTAATCGGCTACCCACTTCTGTTCTCAAGTGAGCTTCTCCGTTTCAAATTTTATTTGGCCGAGCTCATAATTATATGGCTTTACGCACACTTGGGTGCGCTTGTTTTCCATATCTTGGTGATTATGCAACTAACAAACTACAACCCAGATCTTTGTTATGTGTTTTTCTTGGCTACAGTGACCAATATAAAGGCTATCATTGCTTCCATCCCCTCACTGGATGTGTATACTTGTCCAGTCATGTTAAGTTCAATAAGGATGATTTTCCATTCCACTCTTCTATACTTGCCAGTTGGTGGCGTGGCACCCATGCTGCCTGCAACACCCATGATCGTGCTTCCAAATCTAGAACTAGTTGTTGTCAACACATTTGCAACTATCCCCACCTCAATTCCTGCTGCAACTCAGTAGCACCAATCACATCCACATGCATCTCAATTGCCAGCTAGTGGTGTTGCTCATGCTCCTTCCTCATAACCTCACACACGATCCAAGTCTGGAATTTTCAAACCCAAAACCAATGTCTACTTTGCTAGTCATCATCTTATTCCCTCTGCGATGATTACCTTTGTTGAATCCGATGCGAAGGCCACTTGTTTTACACAGGCCTCACAGTCTCCTAAGTGGCGCTAGGCTATGTTAGATGAGTTCAATGCGTTGCTCAAACAAGGTACATGGACTTTAATTCTTCATGTTCCTTATGCTAACACTGTCAGATGTTAATGGGTGTTCAAAATAAAGCGTCATTCTGATGGATCGATAGAGCATTACAAGGCACGTCTTGTCGCCAAAGGTTTCTATCAACAGCCTGGGGTTGATTACACAGAAACCTTTAGTCCCGTTGTGAAGCCTACCATCATTCGAACCCTGCTCAGCCTTGCCTTGTCCTTTGGTTGGCCAATACATCAACTTGACGTGAAGAACGTATTTCTCCATGGTTCACTTATGGAAAAGGTTTATATGACCCAACCACCTGGATTTGTTGATCCCAATCATCCCAATTATGTTTGTAAGCTTCGAAAAGCCATCTACGGTCTTAAACAAGCTCTGTGAGCTTGGTTTCAATGTCTAAACACCTTTCTTATTTAGGTAGGCTTTGTTCAAAGTTGAGCCGATAGTTCGATGTTTACATATCATCATGGCTTCACTATCCTTGTTTTTCTTCTATATGTGGATGACATCGTTTTGACGGGTAATTCCTTTCCTTTGATTCAATCCTTTATCAAAACTTTGAGCACTGAGTTTAAACTAAAGGATCTCGGCAAGCTACACTATTTCTTTGGCATAGAGGTATCTTATTTATCTAATGGCATTCACTTGTCTCAGAACAAATATACTTTGGAGTTATTACAACGTGGTGACTTATTAGAGTGTAAACCTTGTTCCACACCTATAGCAACCAAGACTTAACTTTATGCACACACCGATGCTCCCTTCTCGGATTCATCTCTTTATCGGCAGCTTGTGGGTTCTTTGCAGTATCTTATGTTAACTTGGCTGGATATTTCCTTTGTTGTACAAAACGTTTCTTAGTTTATGGGCCATCCTACTACTATTCACATGGAGGCGGTTAAGCGAATATTGCGTTATCTTAAGGGCAGCTTGGGTATGGGACTTCGCTTAACTTCGTCTTTATAACCATTTTGTCTCATTGCTTATTCTGATGCGGACTGAGTAGGGTGCCCTGACACACGTCGTTCCACCATTGGCTTTTGTATTTTTCTTGGTGACAATCTGATTTCTTGGTGTGCTAAGAAACAACAGATAGTTTCTCGATCTAGTGCCGAAGTGGAGTATCGGGCTCTTGCCTTTGCATGTGCTGATTCTATTTGGATAATGGGTCTTTTGCGTGAGCTTCGTGTACCAGTCTTTGAGCCAATACTGATGCGTTGTGACAATTTGAGTGCCACATATATGGCTGCTAATCTGGTCTATCATACTCGCACGAAACACATTGCTTTGGATTATCATTTTGTCCAGGAACGTGTTGCTTCAGGAACTCACCGTGTTCACTTTCTTCCTTCCATTTCACAACTAGCTGATCTTTTTACGAAAGGCTTATTGAAGACGTTTTTTCAGTCCTTGTGTTCCAAACTTGCCTCCTCTCCAACGTCAAGTTTGCGGGGGAGTGTAGACAAGGGCAGTTAGGATAAGCTGTTATCATTTAATTGTAATTCGTATTTAATTGTATTGTATAGCTACTACAGGACCCCTATATTTTGTAGACCTCTTGGTGTATAAAGCCTTGTAAAGTTTACCTAAAGTTTAATGAAAATCTAAAACTTCACATAACTTGACCATGACACATTTTAGCATCTGAAAGTGTCCAAAATAAATTGGTAATATGTGAAAAGTCAAGATCATATAAGAGGCAATAGAGGACCGGGTTGGCCTCTTTCTAACAGATAGAGATAACACTGATTTACTGACCTAATGAAAGGCTTCCATATTTAAAGTGTGATGCTTTCAACATGAAGGTGTATGATGATGAAGATATAAAGCCTTCTACAAGATTATAAATGTGAAGATAAGGGTTGCCAGTGCCAAACATGTTTATACTATTACGATGATAAGATCGCGCATAATTCCACATTAAAGGCCTAATTTCCTCCTTCCCCTCTAACAGACTTGGGCAAAGTCACAATTGCATGACCTCTCACATGTGAAACAAAAGTGGCTAAACTCTGTTAGTTAGCATATTATAATTCATATCACACGTAATCGCATAAGTTGGGTGGAGCATACCAAATTCTGCAAAGTGCATGCGTGAGAGAGCTCCACACAACATGCAAAAACATCGGCCCTTAAGAATTGATCTTAATCACATTTTCTTTTGTAACACATCATTATCAAACTGAAATTAAAATGATGGATTTATCTAGCTAGCTAGCTTGTGGGTTTGCGTTTCTAAGTTGGTCACATGCGAAAGCATGGAATGGATATGGATTCATAGCTTTCTTTGACTACAAGATTCCTCTGTGCACTGCATTCATGCATCAGCCTTTACCTGGCCTAAGTGACTTGTAGTGACCAACTTTCGACCACCTTTCACAAACCTTCTATAAATTCTCATGAATTACAACATTTTTAACCATGTGGTTGGATTTTTTTACTTGGTTGATTTGTGACGTGCACTTTGTCATCTTTAAATTGCTTGTCACACTCACATACATAAATGCAAATGCAAGCAAGCTAGATAGTGTAATTGTGATTGAACTGGAACCATCAAATTATAGTCAAAGATATACATGCATGTGGTCGATGTTAAAACTATATATATCGACCAAAAGTATCATGAATCTCCAAACCAGAACGAAAGGTCATGAATGTTTATCCGATTTGTACATACACAGCTGGGTTTTCTCTGCACGAGATTATAGCCACAAAATGATGCTTACGCAACAGATAATTGTCATAGACAGAGATATAATTGCATTTATAATTCTATGAACCTAAATTAGTAATGATAAATAAAGGGATGTTTAGTCACTATTTTGTCTCGTCGATCAGGTGTTGGAGATTGGTACCCCGTACCATCCGGTCACTCCCGGTTAAAAATCAACAATATGTACGTTTAATTTCTAGAAATAGCCTACAATATTGGAAGCTCACAAAAACCCCAAGTTCTCTCAAGAGTTATCAGTATAATTAAGCATTCACCATGCAACGACAGAAATTATAGCTGCCCTAAATTTATTTTAAATTTTGAGCCAGCAGGAAATTAGATGTCCTGATGATTTCTGATGATCTAAGCGATACAAGTATCTTGCAGATTTGGGTTTAGTGTGCTCCGGATCTGCTTTGCACCTAAATTCTAATCCACTTTTATAATTTAGATTAATGTAGTGTTAAACAACCGTTTGCATTAAAGAAAAAACCGGTAGAAGTATTTTTGGAAATATAGCTGGCACTTCCAGCACTGTGATCTTAGAATAAAAGACATATATGCGTTCATTCTTTCAAACCCTTGTGGACTGGAATTTTACTTTGCGTTTTCTTTTTTGCTCCATAAAATTTTTCAATCTGAAGAGGAGAAACAAAAGAGAAAGAATATACATATTGGAAAAAAAAAAAAAAAAAATCAAAAAAATGCATAACCAAACGACTCTTGTCAAGATTCCATCTTCTACTAATTAGCGATGTATTTATAAAAACCTAACTCTGAACAAACAAGAAAACAATTGCAAACCCTAAAAAATAAAAATAAAATAATTATAATATTTATCCTAGTTACTATAAAACCTTAAGCCATTAAATACTAGAAATAGTCAAACATAAAAATCAACCAAATTACTAACTTGATCACTTTTCCAACAATGTGTGTGTGTGTGTGTGTGTGTGTGTTTCACACAAGGAGGGTGTGTGTGGTAATAATAAGTCAAGAAGCATAGCTTAACAAAACTAATCAAGGTTGTGTTAGGTGGCTAGATCTTGCTTAGCCACACACGTAGTATGAGACAAATTATGAGTTAGCCGGGTTGCTTTCCCTAATTGTTATTTTTAAGCCAAATTAAAAATATTTGTTGCAAAGTACAATCACTTGCCAAATTTTCTAATGAGGACGGCATGATAGGCCACTTTCATGAGCAAAGATAGTATGATCAAATAGATGTAAAAAGTCTCTCTATGTTGAACGTCATCGATGTACCTTTCAAACTGACCCTAAATGTTATCTTCTTTGCATACAAATTTAGTCAGCATGTTCCTCTCTTTGTGAATGTGATACTTTTGAATTACTTGTGGTTTGAGTACTTTACTTTCATCAAAGATCTATATATCCGGTTCCTCAACCTTAAAAAGTATAAATACAAACATCTCATATAACGAAATAGAGGATTAATTAAAGTTCATTTTCGTTAATTTTTCACCCATCTATCCATATTTGTCTAGGGCAAGACGTGTTATAATACTGATATACATATATCAATATAAATTGGGAGTATTTGCAAATTCCGTTTAAGGCCTTGCCACCAAATGAGAATTGAAAAAGAAATAAACATGGTTAATGTTAAATTAGTATCTTCAAGGTTCATAAAACATATACAGAGAAATGAAAAAAATTGATCACTTTCTTCATGTAATACCAGTTAATAGTTTAATTAATCGTATCAAAATCAAATCACTCGTGTTTAACATTAACATTTACAACATCAAAAAACACTAACATGACCTCTTTGCTATTCGTGATAGCAGCTGGCCGTGTCGTAGACAAGTACGTGCTAGTCATTATCTACACGAAACAGCTAATTAACGTTTTGAGTTTGAGTTATGATATCATGCCGTCCGTGTGAACGATTGTTCTCCTAATTGAAACTATAACATCAAGTGGAGGGTGGAGTACGTCACCAATAACACATTTTAGCGCTTGAGTGTGTAAAGATTAAGTGGATCAACACTTAAGATCGAGTCAAGAATAGGGATGGGCAACGGTTATGGCAGGCAAGTAACCGCGGTTATTTATCCATAACTGTTTATGTTCATATTCGCATAACCGTTTACCCATTGGGTAATTACATAAACGGTTATACTCATAACCATGACCGTTTATAAACGGTTAACCATACTCATAACCATGTACTCATTTAACCATAACCGTTTACCCATTTAACCATAACCGTTTACCCGTTTGTGAACCCGTTTGTCCTTTTTTTACCCATTTACCCCCTTTTTCACCCGTCTACATGTTTTTTTTTTTTTAACAACTTGAAAATTACAAAAGAAAAATTTGTCATAATTTTCGTTTTCTAACAATTAAAAATTGTTATAGGTACATTTTACCATACATTTCCCTATTTTAATCATTTAAGTCCTTATACAATTCCAATAATTGAAATAATAATTTACTCTAAGCAAGTCTTTAATTTCAAGACCGAATTCCAAATTTCAAGAATCCTGAAATAGTTTCGAAATTTTGAGACAAATCGAGAATATACTGTAACTCAACCATCGATCCATTCTACAGAAGTTTATGTGGATACCACCATACTAGTAAAATGACAAAGACATTCATCATTCGATATGGCAGAAAGCATTTTTTTTCAGTACATTGCCGGGTAATATACAAGACAACACAAAGCATCAAACTTCTTCCAGCCTTAGAAACATATAGACACGGGAAAAAAAACTATCAGATACGAATTCAACCACAGAACTTCGATGTTAAATTAAATGGGTAAATCAATCCAACGGCCTATAATTTTTTTTTAAAAAAATTTACGTATATTAAATTAAATGGGTAAATGGATATCCGTTATAACCGCGCGTAATACCCATAATCGATGGATACCCGTTATAACCATGGGTAATACCTATAACCGCCTATTTAAATTTCACAGATAAACAGTTATACCCATATAACCGTTTGTTCATCTAAACGGTTACCCATAACCGTAACCGTGAACTTTAAATGGACGGGTAACCGCAGTTACCCAAACCCATGGGTATTTTGCCCATCCCTAATCAAGAAGAAAGTCAAGATGGTCATAAGTATTTCAAAGTCTAAGTTAGCAGAACAAGTTTCTTGACCCAAGCTTTCAAGTTGTTTGAATCTAGCGTGCCAAAGATATGATTTAGAACATATCTAGGAAGATCACTGAATATGATTAGAACTCAATTAGACATAAATTGCAAGGGGAAGCACCAAGACAGACAAAGTCCATGCATGACTAGGATGAATAGCGGCTTAAGGGATAAAAATACGTCCAATTGACAGAAACCTCCAATAAAACTGAATATAACTTGGTTTTCCGGTCGAAGATAGAGACCTATCTACCAAGGCAATCCACCACTTCCATTATTTCTTTCCAAAGAACATTTTTCATTTCTGTAATTAAATTATGGTGGAATTCTCGCTTATACTAGTCTACTCTTTTCCCTTGCGGCCCACGCGTGTACATGTCCCTCAAGCTGACGTGGGCTACTCTTGCCCTTTTGTACCGTTTCGGTGGGCTCACAATGCAAATAATCAAGCGGATCCATAATAATTCAGATATGGGCCCAAAATGATAATGAGGTGAGGGCATCAAGGCTTGGCCCACATGACAAGCCCTATTTATTAGGTTATGAAATAATTTCAAGTAATTGCGGGCGAACTCAGATGAGTGTGGAGTTTTAACAGAAACCCTGGCAATACTCTTTTCTTAATATACAAAAAGTGTCGGAGTAAGAATTATAGCACAAGTGTGATTGCATAGTTCCGGGTAGATTGTATTTAGGATTCCTATGTAATATAGAAGATCTTGGGCTTTCTTACTTGTAGAGCAAATAAGCATGTTATGTTTACTATAAATAAAAGTACAAGGTAAGGAAAAAGAATACGCACATAATTTTCATACATCTCTCTTTTCTCTCTATGTGCCACCGCACTCCCTCTCTGTCATTCAGTTAAATTTAGGCCACAACAAAAATAATATTGTTATCAAAGCATGAAATTCAGTATCTTCAATAGCTTAGAAATATTATAACAAGGTGGATCTGGAGAAAGTGTCGTCAACGTGTTTATAACTGGTAATGGACTGAAGTGCTTCTAAATGAGCAATTTCAAACAGGCCCTTAAACTTTCAATTGAGTTTCTTCATGAAGCATTGCGCCGTTTAAAATAGTACTTGTATTTTTAATAATAAATTCAACGTATTTATAATAAAAGCACTTCTAGCATAAGCAATAATAGACAATAGTGTCTTTCGAAAAACTTCTGAAATTACAAAAATACCTCAGACCAGCCCTCTAGTCGTAGATTAATTATGTCTTGGTCGACATTGATTTTTAAGGCAACAACTATATCGTCTTAGAGCTACTCATCCACCATGTAAATAAACTAAGTGATGGATTGTCATGGTACACTAGAAGAAAAAAGGTCATCTACTACAGTTGATGCCCGTTGTAGATTGAAATCCACTACGGACGGTCTGCCCGTTAGTATTCTAGATTTAATAATTATGCATGTTTTCAGCTCATTACCTTCTAAGTCTAAACCCTCCTTCAATAGTTTAAATGAATCTAGCGTAGATTATACCATCATTTGAAAAAATAAATTTCCAAAAAATGTATATGACTTGATCCAACCGATAAAATCATTTGAAACACTTCTATTCTTTTGGGAGGACCTTATACAGGTTAACTTTTCTAAATGCTTTGGGACTTTAAGGTCGATCAAATGAGTCTGCTTGAGTCAATACCCTTCTTATTCCATACGAACATAGAAAGACACAAAAGCATATGCGTACAATGCATTTTTTAAACTTATTTAATTTTTGTTTATTTGTATGCATGGAAAGCAAATTAGGAAGAAATTTTTCAGTCTGATCAAAACAGAGTGGTACGCTACATGTTATTATATAATTAGAAAAAAAATTTATTTTTTCAAGTGACCATCTATTTATATAATAATATATATTGTACCGCTTCATATTCTGAACACACTGAAATATCTTTCGCAAACCAGGGTTGAGTCATCTTTTCCATGCAACGTACAAACACGCCACCAAGTTCCTCTACATTGTAGAAACTTGCACGATTAAAACTGTTCTACTCATAGCTTTGAATCAAAAGCATTAAAGGAAAAAGGTCCGCAGAAAAGTCAAGGTGTCACATTGACCACACATGCAAGCAAAGAATCAAAGAATCAACGGTCAAATGGTTAACACATATCTAAAGAGTGGACACCTTTTTTGGGAAGAGGAATATGATTGGCAGGCATCTGGTTAGCATCTGATGGAATGATCCCAAAGTAATTAAGTACAGCTGTTCTTGGAAGATATCCAACCCTTCAAAGTAATTAAGGATTTAGCCAATAGCCATGCCCTAGAACTTGACGAATGGAAGTTTCTCTGCTTTCTTTTTATTCATCATCACTTTCATGCGGATCTCCCATGATTTCACAAGTTAGTCCATCTTTGTTCAATAGTAGGCAAACTAATTCGACGGGTAATATAAGTAAATTCTTGCTCAATAGATATTTGAGTAGGCAAACTTTATCCACTCTCAATAGATATTTGAATAGGCAAATTCTTGCTCAATAGATATTTGGGGTGGGCGTAAAAGGTTCGAAGGGTTGCAAGGGTGACGGGTCAAAAGTTTGAAGGGTTGATGAGGAGGGGGTGGAGGGATGAGGATCCTCTTTAGGATCTCCACATCATGAATGTTATCGTACATCGTACGATCAGTTTTTGTTAAGTGCTATTTGTGTTTAATTTTAAATAAATAAATTCAAAATAATTTATAATCGCACGATGTATGATAAATAGTTACAATGTGAAAATCCTTAAACTTGAATTCGAATGGGATCCATCTCGGGGGTGAAGGATCAAAGGATCCAACAGGAGGGGGTGCGTCGACTAGTCGACCGATCGATGGCGTGGCTGCCTGGCTGGGTGGCACGGATCTGGAGCATAGGTAGTGGCTAAGGGGCTTGGCCCTTGGGTTAGGTGGGAAAAATGATGCGACAGAAACTCCTTTTCGCAGTGCGTATTCTTTATCATTGGTATCCGAGTTTAGTAAAAAAAGCGCACTGCAAAAAGGAGTTTCTTTCTTCTGATGAGGAACTACTTGCCCTTTAAGCTTCCCTCATTCAATGAAAGGGTGGTCCCTCAAGTCTCAACGTGGCAAATTACACCAGAGCAAATTAGATGGTTCACTTGGCCTTCTTATTGTTTGTACACGTGTTACCTTTTGTAATCTGCAAGAAGCTTTAATTGAAGAGCCACCTGTATGCATGTTTTAAAGGACAATGGGTTTAGCTGGGTAACAAGTTAGGATCCAGCGAATTAAATAAAAGGAAATTTAACGAAAAACTTTTAGTATTGTTTATTTTAATGAAAAATTATATTTTTATATTAAAAAGTCAATCATAGTACTATTCATTTTACTCTTTATTTTGTCCTTATCGTTAAAACTCAAAGTTTTCAAATCATTTTCATTAGTTTTCCTTTAAATAAATTTATTATGTTATATAAATAAGTGCCTATTACAATTAAAAAATCTATACTAAAAATTTGATTATAATTCAAAAGCCTCGTAATTCTAATTCAATAAGCAATTAATTAGTTAATTATAAAACTTAATTAGCTAATTATTTAATTTAAAAAATATATACTTAGAACCGCCTAGTGTGCTGCCTAAACCGCCTAGACCAACTAGACCACCTAGACGGTTGCCTAGTCCCTCCCCAATTTTAGGACACTGCCAATATGTAACTTGCATGTCTCGTCTAGTGCATACAAGAAAATCTCAATGCATATGAATAACTAGCCAACTTTTAGAAGCAATTCCAAATTGATCTTAATCATTTAAAAAATTTCAAATAAATGCCGAATGTTTTAAAAGTTGGACATCTGTTATGTCATCAATGCTAAATGATAACTAGAACAAGTATTAGAGTGGGATTTCACTCTCATGTCTTTATAGAGCTCCAACAATTGCTTTTAACTAGAGACGGTTAGTGTTTAAAACTTGGTGAAGAGGATCCATTAAGGGATTTAAACTCTATAGATGACGTATTAGTGAAAATTATATTCAGTATTAGTTCACACCATGATTTAACATTAACGACGTCATTAGTTAACGGTAATAACATCATCACTTAATGATGGTTACCTAACAAGTGTTCATTTTTCAAAACGTAAGATAGTTATTTGAAATGTTTCAAAAGGTTATGACCAATTAAGAATGACCTCTAAAAGTTGGACAGTTACTCGTACTTAATCCTATACGATAAGCTTTTTAACTAGATATTTTTATTAAATTTATATAAACTACAGAGACAGAATATTGAAATTTATGTACATTAAACTGTTTGTGATGGAAATGCATTAAAAAGTTCAATCCACAATTATCCTTTAAGCCTTGTGTTAATCGCATTATGCATAGTCTTGTTTAAGGTACAATCTAATCCATCTTGTCCTCACTTGAGATTTGGAAAGGATGTAATTTATTCAAAGATAAGAGATAAGGGTCATCACTCACAGAATTGAATGGTTAGTAGCCAGTTTTTTCACACAGGTGGCAAACATTCTAATCTAACGGCAGTAGATTTGTTGCCAAAACAAACAAACAAGAAGGGGCAGTAGTCATCCTTTAATTTGATGCTATCCATTTCTCTGGACTGCTATTCGTTACGAACAAAAAGAATTCCTTCAGCATATAGTTAGACCTAAATCTCCATTGAAGTGACGAATGTCAATGTCATGCGACGCAATGCATTAACATGAACTTAATCAGACTTGGAGACCTAAATACTCTTTGAACAATGATTCCAAATGTACTATTCTAGCCCCGTTTGACGAATATACCTTTAATTTTTTGTTAATGTTATCAATATATATACTTTGATATTGTATCAATTTACATCTTAATGTTACAAATCAATGTTGTGTTTATATATTATCGATAGAGTATCAATATACAATTGTTACTATATTCATATTTTGTCACTATTGTATCTATAAGTTGAGCGAAGGCTAGTGCAAAGGATATGGAATATGACTTTTTTGGTTTTTTTTTTTTTTTTGGGGGTAGGGCGGGGTTGGCTTCTCGGATGTCATTTCATGTCATGAAAAATCAAATTTGGCTTATCAATTAGAAACATTGCTGTTTTTTTTTTTTACTGTTATTGCTAATTTGGACATATTAACATTTCATTTGGAGATGCTCTAAAGCCACTTATCCTAACATACATAAGAATTGGACGATTTTGTAATATTAGCGTTCATTTCTTATGTTACAAATGGTATTTTTGCTCCAAGATAGATTAAGCTAAGACTAAATTAGTAAAAGCAAGATTAAATTAAATGGAAAGTAGCCAGTTCATTTCTTATGTTACAATGATTCCAAATGTACTATGGAACCAAACCATTTGGTTTTGGTTCAGTTTGATTCAAACAGTGTTGGTTTTGGTTTGCACCTCATTTGTAGGCCCGTTCAAAGATTGACATTAATATAAAAGTATTCAACATTCAAAATAACTCAAGAGTTCAAAACTAGTCGTTTGCTAACTAAAATGCTTTCAGCTACCCAATTGAAAAAAAATTCAAGATGGTCATCAAATTTGACAGCAAGAAGGAGAGATGTCATGAAAAATCAAATTTGACTTCTCGATTAGAAACTGCCCTTTTTTTTTTTTTTTCTAACTGTTATAGGTAATTTAAATATTTTAATATCTTATTTGAAAATACTCCAAAACCATTTATCCTAACATACATAATAATTTGACGATTTTGTAATATTTGCGTTCATTTCTTGTTTTACAAATGGTATTTCTGCTCCAAGATAGACTAAGCAAAAGAGACGCTTAGGACGAGGATCGAGTTGAAAGTTAAAAAGAATAGGATGACGCAATTATAATTTGATTTGGTGACAATCAACAATCACCGTTAGAATTTGACTTTTCAATCTTATTTCACACGAATGGCAGCAGCTGCAAATTTTGACCCGTTTTAATTTGACAACTGGATATTACATTCTAACTGCCGTAATTTGTTATACAAAGATTCTTTGTTTTGAGTTCGTTGAATCTGCGGCCTTAAACTAGCAAAAACAAGAGGACAAATCTCCATTCACCCTTTTCATGCGACCCCCCTCCCAGACTTTTTTTTTATAATCTAACCCCAAACCCCAAAATGTTAGCCCAAAGAATCCAAATTATTTACAGAAATGCACTCCTACGTGATTTTTCTTCCCAAATGCACCTCCATCGTTCCCTTCCTGCTTTTAATTTTGCCTTATTTTCGACTTCTGACTTCCGACTTTACTGCCAGAGCCCGAACACGCTGGGCCGGACCGGGTAACAAATGTTCTGAGAGTGTTGCTGGAAGAAGTTCGAGTTATCCACCCGCTGAGTTCTGAGTCCACTCTGCACCTCCTCCTCCGCCGTCTTCCCAACCTCTCCGGCGGCCATTCCACGTGGCAGAGAGGCGGGGTTGAAGGGAGACACGTCATTGTTATTGAAATTCAAATTCATTAGTCCTTGGCCTGGCTGAGTCTGATTATTGAGATTGAGTTCTGGCGCCGAGTTGAGCCCGGCGAGAGTCGCCCAGTCGAAGTTCCCGGAACTGGTGTTCTGAAAATTAATCTTGCTGTCCTGCTGCTGCAGCAGCGTCTTGAGCGAGTTTATCCGGGGCAGGGTGAAGCTCTGGTCGTCAATATCCGGCAACCACTCGAGCACGTCGTCGAGCTGAGAAGAGCACGATGACGAGGAGCCGTTGCTGTGCTCTTTGCTCGAAACGCTCGTAACGGGCTTCTGTGCTGCCGCTGCCGCTGCCGCTGCCGAGCCGTTGCTCTTCTTGTAAATACGACACAAAACCCATTCATCCAACTGTAATCCAATTTAGATTAGAATATCAATCGAAATAAATTTTAAAAAACAATCGCTTGAATAATTTAACAAAAATACAACAAAACACGAATTAAATTAAATAGTTACCTTGGAGCTGCCATTTTTGCGAGAGGGCTCGATGAGGCGATACTCGTGCATAATCCAGTTGGTCTTGGTGCCTTTTGGGGCTTTTCCCACATAGAAAACAAGTGCTTTTTTAATCCCTACTTTTCGACCTTCAGTTGTAATAACCTTATCAGTTCCAGTTGCCTTCCAGTACCCGGACCCAGCAACCCGATTGGGTCGCGACCCATTCGGGTATTTCCGGTCCCTCGGACTGAAAAAGTACCATTCTTTTTCCCCAAATAGCGCTTTGCCTGTAAAAGCAACATCGAATTTAGTTCAATTTAGCACAACGTTGAACATTTCAATAGTGGGTGCTGACAAAACAGAAAAATTTTAAAATGCATTGTGGTTCTTACTTGGTAAAACCCAAGGATCAAACTTGTAAAGATCAATTTCAGCAATTATTTGCAGATTGAATTGGTACCCAGCAACCTTGCGGCAGAGGTACTGAACCAGAAGCTCCTCGTCCGTCGGATAGAATCGAAACCCCGGCGGCAGGCTCAGCTGAGAAAGAGGGTCGGTTTCCGGCACACCCATTATTCCGGTGACAAATTTCCGAGCTCGAAATTGAACCGGGAAGATTCGAGAGAGAGAAGTTGAAACAGAGGGGAGAGAGAGAGAGATTTGAAATTTCTGAAGTTTCCAAATCCTCAAATATTATTTCTTTTCTTTTTTTTTTTCGATCTCCGAGATATGGCGGTTATATATAGTGGAGCAAGGAAGGGGGATAAGTACGGTCCATTTGTCGTGCTGCAGAATGGTTGGGGCCCACTGGAGTTTCTCACCGTTTAAAAACTGCCACGCGTCCCCTTTTAAAGTACGACATTATCCTGCGCCCGACCTTATCCGATAACGAGTAAGGTTCCGGGAGGTTTCAGTGCGTGCACCTTCAGAATATTAATGTGGTGACACATCCCGTAATCGGACGCGTGTCAGAAGGAGGCGAAATAAAAAAAAAATTTGGCGCGAAAGGCGGTGGTTCGCAGATCTTTTGAAAGTCTGTGAGGCGTTTTCCACGCGTGCTTTAAACGACGTCGGCGTAGGAAGCATGGGACACGTGCCGACACGTGGACAGATTGGAGCGAAGTTAGGCAGGTATTTTGTCAAAAGATGGGAGGGTTGACGAGAGAAATTTTTTATTATGATCAGAATATATACTACGTGTTTTTATATAATTAATATAAAATTTTATTTTTAAAATTACTAATTTTTTGACACATATATTTTATTATTTGTATAATAACACATAATGTATCATTCCGTATTCTGATCATATTAAAAAATATCTCGGGTTGATAGGGAAAGACAACGAAAAAAGAGGTGTGACGGTGTCGAGGTGGCATAAGAAATTTGGGTTACGTTGGGAATTTTATTGGTATACTATTCCTCTTTAACCGTTAAATTTTAGTAAATTATTATATTTACTAAAAATCTAAGAAGTAAACTATTGAGAATTACACCTGCTAGAGAGACTCTTTGTACGTGAGATTCCTTATAAATTCTAATTTAATTTACATATAAATATTACAAAATATTGTGTAAAATAGTTTATGAAGAGTCTCACTTTTTATAGTGTTGTTAACATTTCTCAGAATTCTAATTGACATAAAATTTTCTATATAATCTAAATTTTTTAGCCATTAAAGTACTACCACTTAATATTATTGTCTAGTAGTATTTCTCTTCACTTGTAAGTGAAAAGTTTTAGATTCACTTCTCACCAAACATAAATTTGAATCATTTTATTACTAACTTATTTAGAGAATTAGCTCACTCGTTCACCGCAATAGATAATATCTTACTTGTTAAAAAAAAAACCATTAAATTATTGTATTTGTTGTTCATATTATTGCTTTCATTTTAAGAAAAACTATTGAAAAGAGTTTTGAAAACTTTGAGTTTTAACGAAAAAGATAAAAATGTATTGTAAGTGAATAGTACCATAATTGATCTTTTAGAGTAAAAATATGATTTTTCGTTAGAGTGATTAGTATTAAAATTTTTTTGTTAAAGTTTCCTTCTTTTTAATATTATTCTTTTGGATGTGCGTGTGCGTGTGTGGTAGGTGAGGAATTAGGGTTTCTTTCACTCATCAACCACTAAGAGCTAGCTTGCAAGTATGATATGATGGCATTTTTTAATACATGGGTTTTGACTTTTTGTTCTGTGATTTGTTTAATAAGAACTTTAACGAAAATTTTTCGATATTATTTAGTTTAATAAAAAATCATATTTTTATACTAAAAAAACTAATTATGATACTATTCACTTTATTCTTTATTTTGTTCTTAGTTAAAACTTAAAATTTTCAAACTCTTTTCATTAATTTTCTTTTATTTAATTTGAATTATATTGGGAATTTGTTAAAATTGATGATGTGGCACGGTCAAGATATGAGAGGTGGAAAGGGCTGCCGAAAGTTTTTGATATATTTCGAATTTCTACTTAGTGCAAACGTGGCCATCTAACAACAATATATTTCGTGGGTCAAATGGGGGCACGTAGAGGAGGGTTAAGATTAATATATCACAAGTGGTGTCTGCGGGGATCAAGTTTTGACATGTACAAGTAGGAGTCGATGTTTTTTGTGTAAAATAAAATAGCAAGTTTACAAGGCTACATGCAAATGTGGGGCAATTGGGTGTTAAGTTAGATTTGAAGATTGGGGACTTTGATTTCTGCCACGTGCGGATTGTATAGTGCTAGGTGGCGGCAGCTGAATGGTTTTGTGTGGCTTTTGGACGGCTTTGGCGTTGAAAAAGGCATAAAACTTGTCATGCGAAACAAAGATTCGGCACCTACTTTTTAGTTTTGCTTCAAAGACTTGAACTTGCGCTTTGACTCACAATGCTTAATAATTGTTCGTTTCAAAATTTGGTTTTGATAGATTTGACCAAAACTTTTTTGTTTATGACATATTTCCATCTTAATGTTGTGACATTGACACACCTGCAAAATTGTAATTTCAAGCATAATCATATATCAAATTATGATAATCTTTTACAGCGGAATAGTTCGTCATTTGAAATGATGAACTCATCATTTTTAGTTTTTTACATAATTAGACCATTTCTAACTCCAGCGTCTAAACTCCCAGAATTCAACCCCCTATTTTTAACTATTCATAAGTTTGAAGTTAGTTTTTTCCTCAGACGATAAGCGACCTATAATTTCCATTCCCAATTTTATAATTTTATAATTTTATAATTTTTTTTATTTTGTTAAATTCTTTTTTTGCTAATAATTTTAGAATTAGTTTTTGTATAAGCTATCTTGTTTTATTTTTACGAACATTTTGATGTAAAAAAATCAAATTCCGAAAAAAAAATATTTTTGAGAAAATATATCAGTTAGTGAACAAATGAAGGAGTACTGATAGAGTTTCAGAAGATTTTTGGTGTTGAATCTGATTTGGCTTAATTAACATTATTATTTGATTGTTAGGTTTAAATTTAAGCTTACGTTAAAATTGATTAAACTATATTTGAGTTGTTGGATCACAACCGTTGGAAATTGATGTAGCTAGTCGTGTCACAATGGATCAAAACTAGGAGCTCGTGCAGGCCATTGACAACGACTCTATAATCTAGATTGTAAAAGGAATGAGTTTTGTGCGTTCACTCGCAAACAATTTGTCTAGTCTAATGCATCTGTTATGCAAGGCCCACGTGGAAAATACATCCTTTGGAGATATTTTTGGCCTAAATTTTGGGTTTTTGTTTTCCACCCTCCCCCCTCCCTTGGAGATAGCCTTATGTTTAACTATGTTTATTGCTTTCGTTTAATTTAATCACTTCGATGATCATAAATAAAAAAGGCGTGCAAACTGCAAAATGCTTAAGAAAAGTGTGATTTATGAAAATCTTTATCAAGCATTATCTTAATAGTTATTTTTTTCCTTTTAAGTTATTGAACACCCCATTCTAAATGCCACGCATATGTGATTTATAAAAATCTGAGTCGTATATTTTTTACCGCTTTTAGTTATTTTGGCTTTCTTTACGACTTTTGGTTCTTTTGGCTACTAATCAAGAGATGACACATACATAGACTTGATTCGTAGATACGAAACCAAATGGTCCTAGCCAATAGAAAATGTACAAATACACACGAGTAGATATTTTGTTAAAGATAAAAGGATTAAAGCGTAGTAAGATGTGACAACCAGTCCAATACATGATTACTATATCCTGTTTAATTTCTCATGTCTAATCCCCATCTCTAATCCCCATTTTCTCAATATGCCTTGAATTGAGAAAGTTATCCATTCCAATCCAATTCTTTAGACAAAAAGAGGTTATAGTATGTAATCATTTTAAAGGTTTATTGTTCCAAACAAACTACCTTGACCACTCAAATTAATAAATTTTGAATTTAGATCCCATCATTAAGAGAGAGAGAGAGAGAGAGAGAGAGAGAGAGAGAGAGAGAGAGAGAGAGAACGAAAAAAAATCTGTTCAATTAGTTCGCACCTTCGCTTGAATGGTCAACTTCAAAACTTAACCAGATTAGACATACAATTTCATATTGCTTTTGGATTTTATTGACATCCAAAGTTCAAATCCAGACCAATGACTCCATTTTGGAGCTGAAGATATTATTAGTAAAACGATCCGTCCTTCTCCGTCAAAGAAGGATTTTAGTAAATAACTGTTAAAGTATTCTAAGTGATTATTCTAATATAGGTAACGAAGAACTCATACATATGTTAGACTTTTCTAGCCAATCTTTTCAGTTTTCTAGCTATATGCATCCTTTAACACCAACATTTTGACTCTCTAATTCAACACCGTAATACTTAATAAGGGGAGTACTGGTAAACATTTTAACTTGACGATTTTCTTAATTTTCAAATTGATGATTAATTGGGATCGATCGATGATTACATCGTTGCTTAACTCTACATTCTCCGTCTGTACCTGAAGATTTTCAACGCCATATGTACATGCAAGCTAGCTCATCCGCATCACTTCATTTGGCTGCTATAAACGTGAATATTGTGAGGCATACATAGAAAACAGCGACTTTTCAACTTGACCATAGCAATACCTGTCTTCGTCTTCATTTTAATTTTTTTTTGGTATTAATTATTATGGATTTGGGTTATTTTTCTTTTGCATTGGTAAATCTTTATTTTAATTAAAATTTTTGGACCTGGTGCATAAGTAAATCACAACATTGAATCGTTTCTATAAAAAAAGGGCATCATCTTTTAAGGATTAAGTTTTTTTATTTTATTTTAATTTTCAAGAAACGATATTTCATTAGATAGGTTTTAATCATATATCAAGACGTCTACAGACATTTATGATGCCAAATAGGAGTGGGCAAACAGGTACAGGAACTATGGGTCGGAATGGGTAATCTAGGTTCGGGGCAAGGACGGACCGGTTCCAAATGTTGTAGAAACTAAACGGGCGGGCCGAGGCCTAAACCCTAGAAAAACTGGACCCTGGATCTTTTTAATTATAATGAACGGTCGAGATTGAATGATAACCCTATCATTCAATCTGAACCGTTAGTTTCAACCCCACCTTTAATCGTCCAGATTTCCATTTTCCGGAATCTGATTTGTCTCTCACTCCCACCTCTCCACGGACCACGACCGTCCGTCACTTCCTATCCCTGGACTCGGACGACATCCCAGAGGACCCAGCCCATCACCGCCGCCGCAACCAACACAACGGCACCACCCACCAGCCATCCTCCGCGACGACATCCCAGGACCCAGAGAACCCAGGCCCGAGAACCTCGATTCTCTCCTCTTCGAATTCGCAATCTCTCTCGTCGCAGCCTCTTCGTTCTCAGGTAAAAACCCTAACAAACAGTTCGATCTCGCGTCTCTCTTTTATTTGATTCGTATTATTGGTTTGTGGACTGAGTGATTCGTATCTAAGTAAAAACCCTAAGCAAGCATTCCGGTTATTGACGTTTAATTGTTCTGTAAATATTGGTATTTGGAAGTGTTAAATGAAAGTGGAAATGCATAGATGCCTCAGATTTCTGGATTATTGTTCTGTAAATATGTGATAGTATTAACACTATATGAATACCAAGTTAAGCATCAGTACAATAAAACTAAACAGAATCTAAACATCACAGGATACCCTGATGGGTGGAGTAGATTCTGCATTATCCTTTTGAAATTAGGATTCTCGTATTCTTTTTCGATGCATGTGGAAATGGGGTTGAAGCTCCCTCATCTAACCCCAGTCCCTGATGCACGTTTCTGGAACAAGCGTGCAGCCCCTTCTGCATTTCTGGAACCAGCATGTTATAGTTTTCCTCCTTTTGGGGTCGAGCTCTAAACAGTCAATAAGTTCTATTGATTTGCTCCTATTGTAGGCTGCCATTGGGAGAGGAGTTTGAGTCAATAAGTTCTATTGATTTGCTCCTATTGTAGGCTGCCATTGGGAGTAGGAGTTTGAGTCAATAAGTTCTATTGGTCACACACACATTAAACTTAAAAGTAAGAATGACATGGGCAGGCCATGAATGTAGGAAACTATTAAGTGCTTGGTTTCCATTTATGAGATTACTTTCCAACAATTCATGTAAGAGTATTTTGAAAGAAGCAAATCAGTATAATATGGTTGGATATTAGCTATACAGTAACACAGGTATTGATAGTTTCATGTAGTAATTTTGCTTAAATACCATTTTAAGAAAGAGAAGTTTCTTGTGTCATTGATATCATTGTTTGCAACGTACGATTGAGCTATTAGTGGCTCTGTTGATTATATCCACCCTGCCCCATCTGTTACTATGTCTCCCTCTTTCTCTCGCATATGGATGAATTTAAGTTTTGTGCGTTGCTGGGTATTAAGGGTATACTTCTTTGATAGTGTCAGGAAGAAGCCGAAGAGGAGGAAGAAGTAGAGTCTGAAGAGGAATCAGAAGAAGAACAGGAAGAATCCGAAGTCAGTATACTCATTATTTGTTCTTGATTATGTGTCATGATCTGTTTGACTTAGACTTTACTTGAAAGCTACAAAATTCTTGATTTTAGTAGTTTGCATATTTCTGTTTCTGATGAATTATTGTATATTAAAACATCTTAGTTCACTTGTTGCCGTCGTATTATGTGTTTATGGGAGTACCAGTAGTTGACTTCTAGTTTATCTTCTCCTCTAGCCGTGTAAAGATATATTTTTGCTATACATGTTGGCCTATTTACTTTGAATTCTGAGCTGGAACTGGCATTTCTTAATCAATTTCAAATCGAATGACTTCATACTCAGAGATCTTCCAGGGAGTAGTTCAAAATCTGCACTGCACTGAAACTGTGAATCTGCTGGGGAATGAAACTGTGCAAATGTTAGGTTTTCGTTTGTTTTTTTTTTTTTTTTTTCCAAGGACCCGTGGACCCGGCCTGAACCGGCCCGTTTCAACCAGGCCGGGTTAGGTTCGGTTCCAATATTAGAATCTGCTATACCCGGCTCAGCCCGACCCGTTTCCTTTGCACTCAGGTCTGGTCCAATCCGGTGCCTTCAAAATTGGACCCGGCCCGGCCCGTACCCACCCCTAATGCCAAGTAATACCCAAAAAAAGAAAACTATGCACATGACAACATTTAAGCGAAACCCTAATGTAACTTATAACGCTAAACCTTGACTGCCATCAAGAATCAAAGTTGTGCCCTCGTAGAACTTATTGCCTCTAGTCATATAAAGAACATTTGAAATAATTGACAGATCTGTGATCAGTTGCACATACAAGCAAATAGAGTCTTGATTAGGCAAAAGGCATATTAGCATGTCGCAACAAAGTCTTTAAATTGGTGATAGATTGATGTTTAAACCAAATTTTATGTTTTAAAATATATCAGCAATTATTTCTTAAAATATATTAATAAATACATGGGGATATTATTTTTAGGGAGCTTTCTATAGAGAGACAAACTTTCATTATATTTCAAGGAACTCTACTAGTTTTTAAATACGTGAATAAGAGATAAAAACATAAAAACAACTAAAGCCCAATCCAAAAATATGAAAACAATGTTTTAAAATACCAGCTATATCTCTAGGGCTTATAGAATACAACCCTCATAAGTCCAACAAAATTAATATGTGTCATAAGCTCAACCTATTATGGACTATGCAGAATCAGTTTTGAAACTATATGCAAAATCAGCGTGTATCATTTATTACTAGAACCAGTTCAACCCGTTCTTGACCATTTTTGCATAATCAGTTCAATTCGTCCTTGATTATTTTTGCAGAATCAGTTTAACCCGTCCTCGATATTCTTGCAACCTTTAAGTCGGTTTATTGTTTGAAAAGGAAAGGTAAATCAGGCAGAAAAAAATGTTTTCAGGCTGGATATGCGGAAGGGCTATGAAATATTTGAATGGTCTTTTTTTTTCGGAGAAAATGATGTAAATTATAGGGTTCGCTTTACGAAGTTAACAGGTGGCTTTAGACGTGGTTATAGATAACATTGGAGCTATTAGAGGTCTTGTAAAAATGAGAGTTCCAAGTTTGATCTCCGTGTTAGCTATTGAACTTTACTCGATTGTTGGAATTGGCAATAAATATATGCTTCATTGTTGCCTCTGATCGTGGAAGTGGATTCAGCTATAGCTATGCAGATGTAATCTGGAAAATGAGTGCTTTGCAAAAGGGATGTATGAGGACGAAGTTTGTCTTTGCATTCTACAACTCCACATTCTTGTGACTCATATTTCATGAGGGGCTAATGCAGTGGCGTTTCAAAGTGCTCGTTTCGCCTTCAGAAGTACGGTTTCTCACATGTCGACCCTCTATGGTTTATGGATAGTGTAATGAAGGATTACATTGTAGTCGAGCCATAAGTTTTGTTTGTTCTCATTCGCTCGAGTGTGCTATATGTTCCCTTTACTGAAAATTTTCCAATGTGGTTTTCTTTAATGTTATGTACAATGTGGGATAACATACTTGTGGGACAAAAATTAAGCATCAAAGAAACCACTTCCCATGCATCCTAAACTCTAGAAAGTGCAACTAAAATGAAGTAATACATAATTACTGATCACTACCATGTATCGTAGAGAAAATTTTGGTACCTCAAAACTTAGAACCTAAACAAACTCACAAACAATAGGGATGGAAGTTATGATATCCTACTTGAATGAGGGATTATTTTCTTGCAAGTAGCAAGGAAAGATGGTATCTTGCTTCTCTAGATGGACAAATGATTATTAACTAGAAGATACGAAAATTTCAACAACCGTTGATTTATAGTATGTGTAATGAGTCTAGAATAGGGACATTTAACTGAATCATGAAGGAAAAAACATTTTCAGCATTTAAAACAACAAAGCTTCTAACTGTTCTGAAAATACTAGTTGTCACAATTTTATTCATAGATGTAATGTCAGAGCAGCCCACCAAATTTTACATTTTCTCTACCCCTGCTAATTAAATACTCTTATAGAAACTTTATATCTCACATGTGTCTCCCTATTTAGGATACAATCAAACCAAACAGGACATTCTCCAAAAAAAACATTATCCAAACGATCGAACTGGATATATAATCTAGAAGTTCTAATCATTTGTAAACCTCTTCTGTCTTACCCACAAACCAAATTAACTAGCTTGTAATATTTAATCCTCTTATTAACTCAGAGTCTAAGGGTACTTCTTCTTTGTAACACCAATCCTCATGAGGGCTAAATAACCGATGAACCTGTAACCCACAAGCATAATGACCAAAGCAACCACAGCACTCGATTGTCCATTGAGACCAGCAGATTTTATAGTTGGGAAATCTCCAACTGAGCAAACCCTACCATCACATGGGTAGGTATCACTTTTCTTGTACTGAGAACTCAGCAACAGCCTGTAGGTGTAGTTGCTTAGTGATATATATTTGATCCAAGAAATAAAAACAGGAACATGTTGAACATAGTAGCCACCAGCTAGACTGAATGACAACATGATGATTGATGCGAGAACCGTTGCCTTTTTCTGGTCCATAACCAAAGCCCCAATAGCAAGCCCCATGCCTTGAGCTACTAGAACACTGAGGAGCAGAGCGAACAAGGTGTGGAAAAAGTTTCCGGCCGACGGTTTGAGGCCTGCCATCCAGTATGCTAAGGTGACAAATAGGGTTGGAAGTGCAAGTTCCATTGGGAGGTCAGCAACAATCCTTGACACGAAATAGGAGGAGAGTCTGTATGTGCCTGAAGCTCTTTCTTTTTCTAGCATCTTGCGCTCCGGTGGAAAGGTGAAGAGCGCTTGGAACAGTGGGAAGAAACCCCAAAATCCAGTCATAAAGAAGAGAAGCCCAATCTGCACGCATACACAGCAACACAAGATTATCAAGTTGCTAAAAATGGTTATAATGCCTATTGGTTTAAGTGATAATTTATGTCATGCTATATGCATAAACCCAAATTTCAAAATTATTGACATGTATATAAAACAAGTTAGTTGTAGAGATTTAGTATTATTTTTGTTTGGGTTTAATATGCAACCTATATTTTCCACAATTGTCCCAAACCCAGAAAGGGAACCACGTTGTTTTACCATTCTGAAGGATATCGATCAAAATAAGGGAAAAAACACAATGTTAGTAAATCACAGTAACGGAAACACATTATATATGTGAAAAGTAAAAGACGTTAGGCGCTAGTTAGGCGGCAGGCTGGGGCTTAGTGCCTAGGCGGCTAGGCGGGCGCCTAAACGCACTAGGCGGATTTAAATAAATCTACTATATTTCATGTAAATAAGTGTCTGTTTATACTTAAAATATATGTAATTTCATCAAAAACTACAAAATAGAATGACATATATTATGGAGTATTGGAACATAATGAAAATATGGGGAACAAGCATATAATATGTGTTTATTTAAGTATTTAACAAGTCTCTTACAATTTATTGAAAAAAATAAAATGCAAATGAAAGTTATCTATTTTCTTCTAAGTGAGTCGCAACTTAGACGGTCTAGGCAGGTCCCTCAAGAGGTTTAGGAGCCTTTTCTTAATTTTCAAACGCCTGGGCATTAATTGGGGCAGTGACCAACCGTCTAGCGCCTAGGCGGGGATTTTTAGAACAGTGGAAGTTACGTTGAGGCACAAACAGTTCATAATTATTGCATTATGTGGTCTCCCTACTTTTACTAGAACATTATTAACACTAAATCTTGACCTAAAAATCCTATGAAACTAGATGCTGCAAATCCTAGAAAAATGAGATGACATAAGTTTTAGTATACCTGATCCTCCAAGTGTGCAATATCAGATTGCCACCATAGTAGGCCAACAAGAAGAGCCACAGCCAACACCTGACCAATCTTGAGACGAGAAAAGGCCTCATGCCTCCTCTCTTTCATTCCTCTCCTCAGCAACACAGAGCATTGCTGCCACCAAGTTGTGGACCATTTTCCATGCTTCTTGTCTTCTGCAGATCCATCTTGAAATTGACTGGAGTTGTTGGTTTCTTGAAGTTCAGTTTTCAATCTATCTAAAAGATTGCTTTTGTAGGCCAAGGTCAGACTCCGCTTCACCTTGCTCTTATTTTCATGTGATCCATCAGGTGCCAGACCTGCAGAAAATGTAATATTTATTACTCTCACAAAATTTCAGAAACATGAGATATCCACTTGTAACACTTGTGGGCCAAAATCTAAGAGCAAACTTTCATGGTGAGAGTATATTAGCTACTAATTAATGTAACATTCCATGTCACGATACAGACTACGTATGCAAAAAAAACTTACAAATCGCATTGTATGATTGACCAAAAGGCTACACGGTTTATCCGTGCCACAGAAGTCTTTCTCCCCAAACCTACATATATAGTTTGTAAACTTGCACACACGTGCACCTATAAACGCACCTGCATGCATGCTCACTTGTAGGGTTGCAAACACGAGGTTAACTTATGGGGATGACAATAATTGCATTTTCTCATGGAATTTAATAATCAGAATTTGTTCCCCTAACAAATGTGACAATGTTACAGACATTTCCAAGACATATATAGGTTTTTATTAGGGTCTCTCCGATCAACCCTAATGGACTTCCTAGAAATTTACCTTAATTTGGAAGTTTACATGACAGCTAAAATAAGGAATTAAACAGCTACTCAATCAAATATGAAACATACCATTAGCAAGGTCCAATAGAAAATCCGCAGGATTCATAGCGATCACGGGGGCGTACCCAATGCCCGAAAAATAGTCCATAACCTCCCCTGTCTTCCCAAAATACAAACAGTTCCCTTCCGATAACAGCATCACCTTATGAAACATGTAGAACAGCCTACTTGAAGGCTGATGTATAGTCATCACGATCGTCCTCCCACCACTTGCCAAATCCCATAGTGCCGATACAATTCGCTGCGCTGTTGTCGAATCGAGCCCCGACGTCGGTTCATCCAAGAAGAGCAAGCTAGGATTTACGAGTAATTCTTGCCCTATACTAACCCTTCTTCTCTCCCCGCCCGAAATGCCCCTCATGAACTGATCACCAACGGCGCTATTTTTGCATTTGGTTAATTCGAGCTGTGTAATCACCGCATAGGCTTGCATGACCTTGTCTCGCTTGGATAGCGTGTTGGGCAAGCGAAGAAGTGCCGTGAAGACTAGGGTTTCGGTCACGGTTAAATGCGGGTAGAGAAAATCATCTTGGGTTACAAAGCCAGTGTTTCTTTTCATTGTGTTTGTGAAGGGTTTGTTGTTGTAGGTTATGGAACCACCAAGCTGGCCGCCAAGTCTACCTCCGAGTGCGGTTAGGAGGGTTGTTTTGCCACTTCCAGAGGGGCCGAGCATGGCTAGGATTTCGCTGGGTTTAACTAGGCCGTTGACGCTGTTTAAGATCACTTTCTCTTCGGACTTAGTGCTCTTTTTGGCTTTGATCTTGTAAACCACGTCTTCAAACTGTGATTTTGATCGAAATTCGAATACCCATTAGCTTAATTATAAAAAGGATAATGTTATGGCCATCAAATATTTTAACCTAGATTTTCAAACCAAATGATGTGGTTTTTTATGATTAAATTATTACTTAAATGTTGATTAATGTGCTTATTTTCTATTGATGACACATTATTTGATTTGCAAATTTAGTTTAAATTTTGATTAAATCTTATGAAAATGCTATTAGGGGTTTTCAAGAAGAAAAAAGAAAAAGAAAATAGGATCTTGATCATCAATCTTGAGCTATTCAAATAAAAAAAGAAAATGCTTGATTTATTTTTTTGTCCCAAACCATATCTCCTATATTTATTTACCTTCACTGTGACTGGTCGAATGGCTTTCTTGAAGATACCGGGGGTTTCACTGTCGGGCCTTCTATTAGTTTGAGACTCTATATCCACCACCATCTCTTGCTCCATGGTTGTGTATCTCAAGATCAACGAGCTCTCCCTCCCTAAAACCCTAATCAAACCACTAACCTTTTTTTTTTTTTTTTTTTTTTTGAGTTACAAAATTAAAGAGAAGATCAAATCAATAGCAGCTGATCCATCTCTCTCTTTCTCTCACACTACTAGAGACTATAAATTTTTTGCAAGCTATGGATAGAGTGCATATATAATTAACTATTGAGAAAGAAATGAGAAAAATAATTAAATTAAGAGTGCCGATCAAGTCATGCGAGAGAGATGAGAAATAACAGACGAGCCAGACGGGACCAGTTTGATGGGTTCCGTGTTAACAGTTATGTACTCTCTTGTTTTCTGTTACAATGAGCCAGCACATGTTTATATATTGCATCAGATACCAGACCGATCTCCGCAACCCCACAACAACTCTACTTCTTATACCTCTACGACTTCTATTTATCATTTTAATTTCCCAAAACATACGTTCGCAAATTTAACAATGAGGATTGCACAAAAATGGCTAACTTAACCACAATGCGTAGCAAATTAAGAACCCTTTACTTACTTTGTGTAAATATTCTCTCCGTGGAAATTTAGTGGCAAAATAAAGAGATCATAGGGACTTGTGTGGAGCAAAATGGCTAGCTAGGCTAAAAGAATGGTGTATAATACATATGTGCATGTGTGACCACTTTTGCCTAGAATATTCTTCAAATCAACAAATTTTGACCATGGTGGGTATATAATTGTAGAAGTTTACTGGATTTGCCTGGTTACCTCAGGAAGTGGATCATTGGCCATTGTTTTTCAGCTTACTGATCGCTGAGCATGTTACCCTTACCCACACTCAAATTAATGCTTGAAGATACTTCCACCATTGAGCTTTTATCAAACTTTATACTCAGATAAATCACTTTCTTAATCAAAAGAAAAAGTAGTCGGAGACGATTTTGTTATGCAGTAAATAAAAGCATATAGAATTTCAATTTGGATAGTAATTATAAAACACAGTAATATAAGCATGGATAGTAATTATAAAACACAGTAATAAAAGCAAGATTGTCTTATACTCATTAATTTAGTTAATGAAATGCTAGTTGCTGTATTAGATGTTAATGGTCATTGGGACAGGATATTAATTTGTTTCCAAAATTCTTTGCATGGCAATTTCCCATATCTTTTTCCACCGTGCGCGTTTATTAAGAGTGATTATTCTAATTGTCTTAAGAAAAGAAAAAAGATGTTAGAGCAAAGAAGATGTCAAAATTGTCATATAAGAATAATACACGTTAAACCCGACAACCGTGGATAACCATTTGAATGGAATGGATTTGAGGATGAAATTTCGTTTATTTTTCAGATATGGGGAAAAACTGTGAATATTATTCGGTTATGGTTTTAGATGTTGTTATATTTGATTTTGTCATCAATTATTTTATTTTTTCATGGAACCAATTTGTCTTCATTTACTATCTTATTTGGCTTATCATGAACATCTTTTTTATTTATTTATTTATTTTTATTTTTTTTATTTTATTAAATTTGGATGTGGATATTCAATGACGGAATTAGTATCAATTAAATTATAATTTGTTAGTTGAACACATAATTTTTTTGCATTGACGAAGATGGATGTAACCCAGTAATCGATGGAGAATCTGTTACCCAGTAGGTATGATTGTGGATAATCCTGATGGTTAATTTGTAGTTATGGATATTGTTAATTTTTGGTAGTTATAGGGATGAATATGGAATTTCCGTCCCCAAATGGAACCATTTCCATCCTTACTGCCACATAGACATACAACAGTAGAAAATGGCAACAACTCTCTCCAACCGAGCCTTCAGTTTCTAACGTGGAGCAAAGTAAATTGATGTCAAGCCTTTTGCTTTCAAATTTGATAGCTGCTATCAGATTAATTTAATAATTTTTTTAATAGGGGTGATGCAATTCATAATGAATGATGATATGTGTTTCAAGTATTTGATTGGTTGTCTCAATAATTAGACCCCACAAAAAGATGAAACACATTATGGAATGATATTTTTATTTAACATATCGTATGGAGCAAAAAATTGTATAAAATATCAAATTACCACATAAACCATCAAATATTATTTTGATTTTTACATTTGATTTCTCTTTTAAAATGCTCTTATTCTGGCTTTTGTCTATTGTGGACTTGTGTCTTTTGTCCATATCTTATGGTGGCGCTGGTGCAATCTATCATGGTGAAATTGGTAGTTTTTTTTGGTGATTTTATTCGCAAAGTTTCTATTTTAATGGTTATTATTAATTTGTTTCTTTCACAGTTCCTCTTCAAAGCCATAACTTCTTGTATTCAAAGGGTGTCCCGTACTAGTTGTGTTAATGATTTTGTGTGTAGAATCTCCCATGCAGCGAATTATAAAAAGGTGCCCCTATTTTGTCTAGGTAGCTTGGGATAGATAATGAGCTTGGGATAAATAATGAACAAGCGATTCATGACATATAATCATAATAGGTTGGTTTAGATCGATCTTAATCAGGTTATTATGATTGTTTTATGGGAAACTTAATGAAAATAGCTTGAAAACTTTGAGTTTTAACGATAAGGACAAAATAAAGGGTAAAATGAATAATACCAGGATTGACTTGTAAAAATGTAGTTTTTCGTTAAAGTGAACAGTACTGGAAGTTTTTCGTTAAAGTTCCATTGTTTTATTTCTATATTCACTCATAGATTAATGAATTAATTGATTGAAGTTTTTGGCTTTGGAGTGTTGGCACTAACACTCTTGAGGTTTATCGAGTTTTTACAAAACCCCCTCAAGTTCGAGACATTAGACTAACATCCCTTCAAGTTTTAAGTTTCTTTCACATAACCCCTTGAATAAAAAAAATCTTCTAATTTACCCTTATATTAAAATAAAAAAAAAAACTCAATTTTTTTATTGGACAAAAAACCTTTATAAATATATTAAAAAAATCAAATTAAAACATGGACAAAAACAAATTAAGAAAAAAAAAAATTTATTAATACATTGAAATTTATTTTATTTAAAATAAAGAATTTGTTTTTTTCTTCCCCTCCCACCTCCATCTCCATCTCCTCCTTCTTTCTTCATCACCTCCTTCTCTCTCCATCATCACCACCGTTTCAAACTTTGAGCAACCACCTCCATCTGACCCTAGCTAACATTCTCATATTCTTCCCATTGGAAACCACCTTCATCACCCACCCATCACAGTCACCGACTACCTTTCACCCCACAATCCGCAAAGGTATCCCTGATCCAGTAACATAAAGAACCAGTAGTGGTGGAGATGAAATCTGGAAGCTATAGCAGAACTCGAGCCCACTTCCTGTAAATTGGATTCCTAGCACCACCACCAAAACCCCAAGTCCCCAAAATCCCTACCATCTTCCACCGTATCCGCCATTTCCACCCTAACCTGATTTCAGTACCAAATTATAGTTTTATTAGACAGAGATCGTTATTGGTTCGTTCAAGTTTGAATGGGTGGGGGTAATGGAGAAAAAAAGGAGAAGATGGAGGTGCTTGCTCGAGTGGGAGAGGAAGAAGAAGATGAACAGGTTTTGTTCAATAAAATATTTCTCTAACCCTGGAGACTCAATTCCTTTTGGAACTTTATTTCTATGGTAATTTCTGACATGACCCGTTAACCTGACACGAAATTAACAGGTTTTCGGGTCGACACAATAGCAAATCAAATCGTTATCGGTTAACCTGATAAACATTTATTAAGCTAACGGGTCGGTTCAGGTATACATGTGGGTAACCTATTGCATAATAAGAAAAATATGGGGCTAATCACTTGGTCCTTGGTTGAGTTCTCCCTCTCTTGTTTTCTCTCTCTCTCACATACACCAACAATCTTGTTATTAAGGATCTGACTGCCACCACTTGGTCCTTCCTTTTCTGTTTTAACATTACTAGTGTCTGGGAGTTGGGATGATATGGGGCCGATCCCATTCTTCCCTTGTAAGAGATAACCCTTGCTCTAGAAGCTTTTGGGCTGTCACCTTAGTCGGGCAGTCGTTCTTATCAGTTCCTGAACATTGAAGAATCCCAACATTGGGATTGTAGAAGTTGGTTTCTACAACGTTGGCTGTAGGGAGGAATGGCCATGATTTGGCTTCCACCATCTCCCAAAATCCAGGTTTTGCTTCCTTTTCCTCATGGTAGACAGCCACTTATTGGTGTAAGGTAGATGATACAGAGAGACTAATGAATCCAATCTCTGCCCAGTAAAGCTCCATAAGTGGAATTATTGTCTACAACAAAAAAGACCAACATGATTTGTTTAGAACCCAAGTTAACTTTTAATGGCAATATCCCATGAGTCCTAGTGATAGCTCCCGAGAAACTGGAAACTGTAAGATCTATGAGGATGAGATCATCCTCACTTCTGCACACTCTCTGCATCTGCTTGTATGGTGGCACATTGACCATAGCTCCACCATCAATCAAAACCTTCTTGAAAGGTACTCCTTCCAGATGAGCAGTTACATATATAGGTTTGAGATGGTTGGCCTGGGCCAAATTCGGGCGGTTGAAGACCATAATGTCAAAATACACTCTTTCGGGCTTCTTCCTTAATTGCTCGGGTAAACCTGTCTGGCTGTTCTTATTGTCTTGGTTCTTCAACACTAACATGTGCCATCATAGGCTTTGTCACCAAGTAATCACCCTCCATTATGGCGGGTTGATCATGCTCGGCGTAAAACATGGCAGATAGATAAAACATGTGTCATGTTTATGTGGAAGTTGCTAGGTCTAAGTAAGTCTTCTCTCTTGCCTCAAATATGCTTTGCGAACTTATCCAACCAGTTTTGTGCTTTTTTTGGTAGCACTAGTTCGGGCAAACCTCATTCTTATGTGCCAAAATTCTATACTTGGTCCATATCTTCATAAAGGGTATCAACCAGCATTGGTGAGGGTATCCTCTTCTTGGGCGAGATAGTTCCAAAACAGATTGGCTCTGGGCTCCACCTCGGGGTTGGTATTGTCACCATATCCTCTTGAGCCCTTATCAGAATTCTGTATTTCCCAAGATGAGGAGTTTATGGCACATGATCTCATTTCCCATTGGTCTTGCTATTGGCCTTCTTCACCTCTTTTTTACTCATCTAATGAAGTTAAATTCTCCCTCCATGAGGAACACTCTCGAACGTTACATTATTCAAGGTTTTTGAAGCAATGGGGACTTTCAATGAGTTCGTGTGGGCCTTATGCTGCCTTTGGACCCTCCTGATTATAGAGGCTCCCATTTCTTTGATATGTTTCCCATCCTTTCCAACTATATACCATTTCCGCCTGAGTCGGGCAGGTTTCATCTCCGTGACCAGGTTCACTGTCCTCCATTTCATTCTAATATCTCCACCGGTATAATTTGGCTAGGGTAGCCTCACATCTACCCATCTTGGTTTCGTGGCCTCCATGTCCTCCACTTCTTCAGAAGCTTTGTAATTTCTAAACAGTTCTGACAAGTCCTTTGGTTGAGAGTCCCATCCCAACCTTTGGAAGACATTTCTTGAGGTCTCTTTTTTAGTTGTCAGCAAGATACTTCTGCGGGCTTTTAGTTATTCTTTCTCTCTTCTTTTGATTAACTCCTAATCAATGATGGCTCTTGCTACTGGTACTTCCAACTCACACTCACATTGGCATTTACTATACAATACCACTCCATTGATTATGGTCGCTTTGGGCTTCTCAGGCAACTTGATAACTCCTTCAGTTGGCCTATCAACTTGCCTCATTTCTGCCTTCACCTCCCAAGTGGCTTTCTTTTTCCCCTTCTCGGCCCATGTCAAGTTGATCATGTTTATTGGGGCTTCTGGTAAAGAATCAGTATCAACCATCATATTACCCTGTGATTTTTCTAGCAACAACTTTCCTTTGACAATAAGGTCTTGTATCGAGTCTCTAAATTCGACACAGTTGGTAATGGAATGGTTGAAGGTGTAGTGCAGCTTGCAATACTTCTTTCCTCTTAATTCCTCGGGCTTAGGTAGCTTTTTGGTGCTGTCGGGCATAATCACTCTTGCTCGCACCAATTCTTTATAGATCTCTGCTGCCTTGGTTAGATCGAAGGAATAACTTTAATACTTAGGGGGTTTCTTTGGTACAAATACACCGTCATTCATGACCACTTTCTGGTATTTAACCGGCTGGACCAATCTCATCATTATCAAAGGCTTGAAGGGAGTGGTCATCTCTGCTGCACACATATCAATTCCATATTTTCCACAACTATCATTCTCTTCTGGCTCCAACCCTTCAAACTCTATTTGATGAATGACAGCCTTATTTTTGTAGAATGGGGGTACTTTGGAGGAATGTTTTGCTTGCCGTTCCTCAATCAACAATTTCTCATACTTGGTGGCAGCAATCACCATTTCTTACAACTCATTAAACTGCACATCATAAAACTTCTTCCTTAAAGGTAGCCTCAAGGCCTTCTGAGCAATAGCTATAAGTTGGACATGGTTGATAGGAAATTGGCATCTCATCCTTGTCTTCCTAAACCTCATCATGAAGTCTTCGGTAGACTCATGCTCATATTGCTTCACCTCAACTAGATCATTGATGGTCATCTCTGGCTCCATCCTATAAACTGTTCGTGGAAAGCCATCACCATTTGCCCCCAGTTAGCAATAAAATTTGGGGGTAAAATAAAATACCACTGAATGCTAACCTTGTCAATGAATTCCCAAACAACCTTAACTTATAGTTAGGATTGTCCTAAAATGCCATACAATGGTTGGAGAACTTGAAGATGTGATTCATAGATGACACATTGTTATCTTCTCCGCTGAATGTTGGGAATGCGGGCATCTTGAAGTTAAGAGGAAAAGGATTCTACTCATCAACGAACTCCAAGTAGAGCTTCTGATAGGTGACCCTAAACAGCGGGCGAGCTTGTGGCTGAGCATTTCTTACCACCATCCTTCTTAACTCAGCCAACTCATCTTTGAGTTGATGATTGGCTGTATTATTAGGTTGGCTATGAGGAAGTTCCCACTTCGGGCTACCATCGTTGCCCGAGTTTATCTCCTTTCTTGTTCCAGGCTTCCTCCATTTGGCCTCTCCTCCTTTAGTGGCCAATGGTGCTGGCCTATAAGGATGATGCTTGTCTACCTTGGTAGGCTCCCATTTCCCGCTGGATTCCCCAATCAATTGGGGAATCCCATACTTCGTTCTTTCTTCCCTGCTCTGCCTCCTACTGTTTAGTGAAAATAGAGGGGCGGGCAATTTTGCTTCCAGAATTTCTTCCAACATCGGCTGAATAATTTCGGATCCTTCCTTGTTATTTCCTTTTATTCCCATTTTCCTTAAGTAAAGGAAATAAAGGAATAACTGGTTCCATCACAAGGCTGGCTTCTTTCATTATCTCTCTAGTTCAATTATTTTCTAGAGTAGAGTACTCCAAATCTAGTATTCTTTGCAGATTCTATGTTAGGGAATAAGGTTTGCTTACTTCCCATCTGGTTTCTAGAGAGATTTTCTCTATACTCTTTAACACGGCTACCATGATAGCCTGCATGTCTTCATTTGTGACATTTGCTCCTGATTTCTTAGAAGAAGTCGGGCTTTCCGTCAAGACAGGTCCTTGTAGATCTTCGGGGAGATTTGCCATGTTTGATCTTGGTATATACTGGGGTGGTTTTTTGTTCTGTTTTCCACTTGAAGGTTTGTTATTTCCTTCGTCTTCTTGGCATACAAGACTTGTGATCCCACCAAGCATGCCAAAACTATGTTCAGGCAGGAATTTCACTGGAGATGATCCCTGGCTCGAGCACACAGCTCCCCGAGGAGTTGTCACTTTAGTTGTTTGTCGGGCTCCTACTTTTTGAGAGACTGTAAGAGGAGGACATAGTTAGTTCTGAAATGTGCCTTTATGGGGCCTTAGGTGTAGGCCTTGAGGCTCGCAATTAAAACTAATTAAGTGCTTAGGCGTGCCACTGCCATCTTAGTATGGCAGATGTAGAACAAGTGTGTTTAAGTCGATTACTTGCGCCCCAAGTTATTCTAACTTCTTGTTATCAAAGGATTGTCGTAGATGGGTTATGTCTACATTAAGTTTTTTTCTGTGCCTTGAGATCAAGGACTTTTAGATTGTTATCTTGTATGCTTTTAAAGGGTGGAAGTCTAGATCTGACTGGGTCATCGGTCTAGTTCACATTCAGTCTTTTATGACAGTAAAACCACTAAGTGAACTAGATCTGAGAACTAATGGAACTTTTGATCATCAAATGACTGGAAATGGCTTGAATACATATTGGAGAATACATTATAATACCAGATCTATTAATTGAAAGACAAGACAAAGAGAGTCAGGCAAGATTTCACCTTGTTGGGCAAGGTTGAACATCTTACAGCCTCTTTTCTTTGTGGTTACAGAGGGTTGTGTGCTAAAAAGAGACGGATGGTAAACAAGTTTACACGAGGGGATCGATACTACATCATCTAGAGAAGGTAGCAGAGCTTTTACATTGGACAAAAGATGTCTTTCTAAGGGAACTATTGCTAAAAAGGGGTTCGAGTGTACGAACTGGCATGAGAGCAGAGTTTGTATGCTTGTTTGTTTGATTCGTTGAGTGTCCTTGTCTCTAGGCCCTGTCTTCCCTTTTATAGGCATTTTGTCTTGGCTGTTGCAGGCTTGCCTGAAAGCACTTCAGTGAGTCATCATCTTTTTTACATGTTCTGCCATTAGAAAGTGCTTTTGGGTTGAGAGTAGGTTGATTTCCATCGGTTGTCACTTCTCTTGTAAGCACAAAACCTATGCATTAATGAGGAGCCGTCATATTGTCTTGAGATGGATGGCTGGGCTTGGTGCTGGGCCTCAACAAGTCTCCTCATGTTAGTTCATTTGGGCTTTCTTTTCTTTAAGTCCAAAGTTCAAATATTGACCTAAACAGCTTGGAGTCACCTTTCCATTATAATCTGTCTGATGTGTTTTTTTAAATCAACTATTTCTCTATATTTCAAATCAATTCTGACTATACAAAATTTATTTCCAATTGAATATCAAAAAATTCCGAATACGCTTAGTTGGACAAATTGATTTGTATGTATCTGTTCTAATTTGTTTTTGTACTTAGGAAATGTTGTATCCATGTTTTCATATCAAAAGATTCGAAGCTATGTTCTCCATGAGCATCATTACCTCTCGGCCTTCGTGTTGTGATTTCATTGCATAGTTTGATATTAGGGTTTATGACTATTTTACCAGATTATTATTGATTTACACTAGTAGTGGGAGGATGAATGGTCCTGATCTATCACAACTAAGATATTCTTTCTGGTTACAACTTACAATCAGTAAGATATTTTTGATAGCCATGTATCAGCATGTTGTGTAAAATCCGTATAGTTCCTATGCAGACTACTTTCCTTTTCGGACTGAAGACCCTTTATATGTACATAGTCGAGCTCAAACCGTACCACATCATGTTATTCTGCCGTTAAGAAAAAATAAAATAAGGAAAATTAAAATGGTATATAGTATTGTCTAATTTAAAACGGTGAAGATATGATGGTCCTTGCAGTTTAGATAAGGTTTCACTTTACTCCATGTATTTAAGTTTCACAATGTAACCTTTTTAATTATTATTGTTGTTTGAACAAACTATTGGTCTGTAGTATCGTTTTTTAGTGGTGACTTTATGTGGTCTCGCTTTCTAAGATGATTGTGTCCTCGCTCATCAGCAAAAATTAGTGTGTACACTGGTATAAGTTTGTCTCATCTATCGTTCTTGGGACATTGTATTGGTGCACCTGTACTTGTAGTGGCCGTGTAGGGGTTTTTAATTAATCGCTTATTTGTGCAAATTCATTGCAGATCAATGTGTTGGTCACTGAAGCAATGTACTCAATTGGCACGTCCTTGTATTTGTTTGTGATGATGAATGACATAACACTATTGTTTCTTGTAAAAAAAAAAAAAAAAAAAAAAAAAAAAAAGACATATATATATACACACACACACACACCTTAATTTCATTAAAAACTTCTACACAATTAGCATGTGAGTGACACACCAAAGGTAAATTAGACGTTTGCAAGGTGTACATCTCTCATGTCAGAACACTATAGAGATGGCGACTCAATGAGAAGATTTCAAAACAAGGGAGATGGTGATGTCGTTAACGGCACTGCAAAACATGGATAGAAGGCAACGGACAGACGGTGATATCTAATTTCGTCAACAAAATCGATGCTTTTCCGTCTTCACCTCCTCTATTTAATTTCTCGATACACGTAAAGTTACTTGATAATATCCTATTTGTTTTCTTAGAAGAATTCAAAGAATTGAAATAGGCGAAACAATTAGTTTTTGCAGTCAAGAAAACAATGCCAACGAAGAAAAAATAAGGGATTCCATCAAATATTTTTAATGTTTAATTTGATTTTGTTTTTATGTTGATTTATAGAAGTTTTTTTGTTTTCTTAAGTAATTAACTGTAAGGGTAAAATTCTCATTTTAGGATAGATTTTTTTTATCAAATGAGTTTATACGAAAGTGAATTAAAAAAAATGTTAGGGAGATCACATTTGGTGTATTACATAATGTGACAAGTGATTTGTACATATCATGTCAATTAATAAGTACATAGTCTAATTTAACATTATCCGTGAATTAAAACTTTAAGAGATTCTACTGCAATTTTTATAAGACAATAAATTTCAGGATTGTCAGTGAAACTAGAATAATAACAGTAATATCAAAGAATGGTGGTTAAAAGTTGGCCAATGTGGAGCTGAGCTGCCGCCCCTCTACTTGAAGACTGTTAGTTCAAAGAATGGCGGATGGAGGTTGGTTCCACACTTTCCACGTACCCAGTCGAAGAGAATTGTGTTGAATGAAACTTCACCTTTATTTAATAACAAAATCAACGTACACAGCAATAAACAACCTGAAAAAGGAAAAAGATTATAGCATAGCACGAGGAGTCCAGGACAACTTGCATATCCAGAAAATAGAAAGCCAAGTTATATGCAGGAGATCGTTTGGAGGAAAAACAGATTACTACTATGGTGGTGGGTTTGGGAGTAGAAGTAATGGTGGCATTGGTGGGGCTCTGGGCAGTGTGTTTGCGGCCATTTCTATTTGCATTTGCAGGAGAGATGGTGGATGTCATGAAGTTCCATGTACGCGAGCTAATTAGGAGACGTACCCGTAGGCGCTCTTTTTCATCCTTCCAATAGTCACAGTCGGGAGATTTAACAAGCGCTGATGCTCACCAGAAAAAGTGGACTTCTGGCGGACTTACCAACTCATCAAGTGAAGAAATAAGGGATGTCCCTTTAGCTGTTCAATAATCCCCATTCTCTTCAACATATTTCACTTATATTGTATCGAAGAGGAAGTGGCCAATGAGTTGATAACTTGATATACACGAGGATGTAATTTTTTGCAATGTTTGGATTTAATTAAGGAACAACGTAGTAGTTTTGACATGTATTGTGCTTGTACAGTATATGGATACATGCATTGTTAATTAGTTAATTTTATTGCGAGGTTTTATTTAACATGAGTAGTTTTCAGCGCCCATGAGATTAGAACGGAACTTCCTCGCACGGCTAGCTCAGAATCCCAATCCCAGTATTGCCATTTTTGGTTTGACTTGTTATTGATTAATTGTTTAGTCATGAAAGGTTTCCCTTTGGCTATTTTGATAAGAGAATTGAATTATTGACATGTCATTTAGCTTTAATTTTTGGGTTATTTACACAATTTATAGAAAGACATTCTATAACTCCAACTAATTTAAGTGTCATACAAAGTACAAACACCAAACATTTACATAGTTGGGTTTTTTTTTTTTTCCTATAATTCAATTTTTTTTCATGAATTTCAACCTTAAATAGAGTGGTTATTAATAAGAGTGGTATTCTTAATTGGATTGTTTTTATAGGCAGACGTCATTAATCCTTGAATATGATCAATTTCCATTGGAGTTGCTCATGAACAACCTTAAATGTGTTTAAAGAGTTGGCCTGGCATGAGTTTACAAAAATATCTCAAAATTTGAGGAATTTGTCAGCGATGCAATCTGAACGGGCCGCAAGTTAACAAGACTGCAGATCGGAGGCCACGAGGAACACGGCATTGGACTCTCTTTGTCTCTGTCTCTCCATACTCGGTCTATCCACCGCGCACCCCAACCCCCATTCCCAGTCAACTATCAATGCCCACTTCCTTGATTCGTACATAAGTCTCATCTAGATTCTCTTTTGCTATCGACCAGGATAGTACTTTGATTACCGACCATTCAGAGCCTGTATTCTTCCAACGATAATATAGCATGTGTCATAAGTCCCGTTTGACAGCTCGTATCAGGGCCAGATAGAATTAATAATATGAATTCGGTCGTTTGATGCCTCTCGTATTAAATAGCACCGAACTATTTAACCGGTCCCACAATATCGTCCAAAAGACGTGTGTTATTATACGGCCGTCTTCTCTTTCCTCTCTCTCTCTCGTGAACTCGTCTGCCCATCTGAATTGAAGAATTGGTATGCCGTTCTTCCTTTTGCTCTCCAACCCAACAACAACTCTCTAGCTTTGATAGTGTTTTGTATGGTTTGTATGTTTGATTGATTTTTGAGGAAGGATATGCAAACGAAATGAAGAATTATCACGGAGAGAATTTCAGATAAATGACAACTAAGAGGCTGTACATTGAAGCGGCTCTCAACAAAAAATTATTAACTTTCGACAAAAAAAAAAAAAAAAACAAAAACAAAAACAAAAACCTATTAACTCTTTTGGATAGACACAATCTCAGCCTTACATTGAGGCTTTTAATCTAGACCCTACATCTGTCACTTGATTATTCATCACCACCATCACCACAACAAGCACAACTAGCAACAAAAAGCTAACAACTCTTTTGAACAGACACAATCTCAGCATTACATTAATCTATACCCTACATCTATTACTTGACTGTTCAACACCACCACAACAACAGCAGCTAGCAACAAAATGCTAACAACTCTTTTGGACAAACACAATCCCAGCCTTACATTGAGGCTCTTAATCTAGACCCTACATCTGTCGCTTAACTATTCGACACAACGACAACAACAAAATACTAACTGTTAGATTTTAAATGAGAAAAACTAGTTGTTTGACTCTTGTAGCTGTTGATTCTTCTTCTTTTAGGAATCCATAAACCATTTAAGTTCCAACACTCCTCTCTAAATTCTTTATGGTTTTGACTCCAAGCTGATCTTTGAGGTAGGTGAATCTTTCCTTTGGCAGTGTCTTAGTAGCCAGTTGGTTTCAGTTCTGCAATATAGTAACTCAATGATATTCTCTTGCAATGCATCTCTAATGAAGTGATACTTCCTTTAATGTGTCTTGTCTTCTGATGAAACATATGATTCTTAGTCATTGCTATGGTTGAGGTATAGTCACACTTCAATGGTGTAGGATCGACTTGCAGTTCACCAAAATCCTTGATAACAAACTTTAACCAAATTGCTTGTGATGTTGCTTCTACAACACTTAAATACTCAACTTCTTGTGGACAATGCAACACTTTGTTGCTTGACTGAGGCCCAAGAGAATATACCAGAACCAAAACTAAATGCATAAGCTGATGTACTCTTCATGTCACCTTCACTTTCTCCCCAGTCACTATCACAGAAGCCAACTAGAATTGCAGACTAGCCTTTTTCATATCTGATTCCAAAATCAAGTGTTCATTGCACATACCATTTTACCGTAGAGACTTGAATCAACTGGTTCACTACCATCATCATATTTCAGTTTCTCATTTGTAATTGGAGGGGTACTCACTAGTTTACACCCATTGAGGCCAAATTTTTCCAACAATGTTTTAGCATACTTCTTCTGATGAATGAAGATGATGTGGATTCTTGCACAACTCCATGTCCCAGAAAATAATGTAGATGCACCAAATATGTCATCTCATACTTCTTCATCATTTTTTTCCTTGAATTCATTTACCATTTTCTCACAGTTTCTTGTGCCACATCATCAACATAGATTGATTAAACAAGTGTATTTGATCTATTTTTTGTTGTGGTATAAGGTGTTGCCTCACTAGGATTCTTCTTGAAGTCACATTTAGTGAAAGGAGAGTTAATTTCACTATACCAAGCTCTTGAAGCTTGTTTCAAGCCATAGAGTGCTTTCTTGAGTTTGTAGACCTTGCTTTCAGAATTTTCAACTTCAAAACCTTGTGGCTGGTTCACATACACTTCATCTTCTAGAACACCATTTAGAAAAGTTGATTTCACATTTAATTGATAGAAATTCCAGCCTTTTTGTGCAACCAATGCAATTAGTGTCCTAATGGTACCTAATTTTGTCACAGGTGCAAAAGTCTCATCGAAGTCGACTTTAGGCTTTTGTGAGTAACCTTTAGCCTCTAACCTTGCTTTGTTCTTCTACATAGATCCATCCAAATTCAACTTGGCCTTATATACCTATTTTCCACCAATCACTGGTTTATCACTTGGTATGTCAACTAAATCCCAAGTTTCATTATTCTTTATTATTAAATCTATTCTTTTATAACTTTCTTCCATGCTTTGCCTTTCTCTGCTTCCTGGAAGGTTTCCGATTCAAGCACATTGTAATTGCAAATAGCATAGATGTCATTCAAGCTACTCATTCTGATCATTGGAGTTGAACTTCGGCTTAAGCTTTGTGGTTCTTCAATCTAAGGGCTTAATCTTGTAGACTGAGGGGTTTAAAGTGGAGTACTAGTTCTCACATCTTCATCACTTTCATTTGTTCCATTCTTGTTAGCTTCCAACTCACTGAGTTCAACTTAGAGAGAAATTTTGTCATGTTCTTTTGCATTTATCTCCTAATTCCACAATGCCTTTTCATCAAAGATCACATCTCTGGAAAAATTATCTTTTGTGTTTTCATGTTGAATAACCTATAACCTTTCTCACTGATTCCATACCGCAAAAGTATACATTTTTTTGCTGGATTCCTGCAACTTGTGTCTTAATTATGATAACACATGAGCATAACACACTGAGCCAAAAACTCTTAGATGCTTAATGACAGAGTTTTAACCACTGTATACTTCAAATGGAGTTAGTTTGTCGACAACTTTAGTGGGACATCTATTCAAGAGATACTCTGCAGTTTTAATAGCTTCTCCCAAAAATAGATAAGGCATTTTTTTTCTCATGTGATATAGACTTAATTAGCCATCTCAACTATAGTCATGTTCTTCCTTTTTGCAATATCATTTTGTTGTGGTGAATATGTAACTGTGAGTTTCTTTTCTAGGCCCAAATCTTCACAAAATGTATTAAATTTCACTTTAGGTATATTCATTGTCCCTATCACTTCCTTATCTTCTTAATTTGGTGTTTACTTTGCAACTCCACCATTGCTTCAAACTTCTTGAAAATGTTGAATACTTCTGACTTAAGTATTAGGAAGTATTTGTTCCATCTGACTGTTGCAATCTGAACTAATTCTAGTGGTTTTGAAGCTCTACATGCCTTTCCTACCTTAAGTATATCTCTGTGATGTTTTCCAAATACACTTCATTCACAAGTTTCACTGCAGTCTTTCATTTGAGGTAGACCTTGAACCATTTCATATTTTTGTAAATTCTCAAACTTTACTTATTGAAATGGCCAATCTTTGGTGCCATAGTTTTCCAAACAAAACCACATTTGCCTTTCTTGCCATCTCTTCAAAGTACCTTAAGAGTAGTAGGAAATTTTTGTTCTTCATTTTAACTTTTGTAACCAAGTTTGGCAGTGATCTATAATCAAATATTTCAACCATTTTACCACCAAATCACAGAAAATATCAATGCTCCATTATTTGACCAACACTAAGCAAATTCTCATCTAATCCAGGCACAATGATTACTTCTTTTATATGTTTCCTCTTCTTTTGGCTTCAATGATGAGAGTACCTCTGCCACTGCTTTTACATGTTTTTGGAGACAAAAACTTTTTGAGTTTATCCCTACATCAATTACAATTCAAATGCCAATATACATGTTACAAGCAATAAAACATCTTTGCATTTAATTCCTATATTAACTTACAAAATGCAATAATGACATAGTGCTTTAGGGAACCCAAAAAATATTAAATGTGTCACACAAGCTTAATAGGGTAAAATGCTTACTTGGATTCTAGTTATCGGGTTTTAGTCACAAAAATAAATTATGTTAGGTTTTAATAAAAAAGAAATTGAATTTCAAGAAATAAAGTCATATTCAAATAAAAAAAATAATAACTATCTATTTATAAATATACTGTTGTGGCCTATTTTATCTAACAAGAGCAAAGGGGCTAGTGGCAAAGAGAGAAGAGAGAGAGATATGTTTGTAGAATTATGTAGAGGAATGTGTGTGTTATTTCCTCTTACATAGTGCCTTTATTTATAGTAATAAGAGGTAGAAGAAATCCTTCATCCCCAAGGAATACAAGTCCATATAGGAAATAATAACTAGAATCAAATCTAATTTAGGATTTACACAATCACACTTAAACTAGAAAGCTTACAACACTCCCCCTTGAGTGTGTAAATACTCAAGGTAGGTTCAGCATTATGTAGAAATTGAGGAAGTCGACTCGTCAACACTGATTCTGGGAACACGCTATTCTCAATAAGGTAGGAACTTGCATAAAGAAGTAAGTCCCATTAAAAAACCCTATGGCTATGGTATAAACCTAAGAAAGGACAAAACCCACAGTCTAAGGAAAAATGCGTGAGTAATGCAAAGTCAAATGAAACGTCTACGGGATGTCATCAGGGATATGATCAACCCAAAGTGGGAGCTTTGTTAAAACCTAGTTAGGTAGCTAAAACCTAAGGGGAAAAATGCTCATAATCATAGGGAAGATTAAACAAGTATTCTTCAGGATACTCCCCCTGAGTTTGACACAATTCCAAAAAGAACTAGTAATGTTACAACTTAGAAAGTTTACACATACCAATTCCATGAACAAGCTTCTGAAACGTCACCTTCGGTCGTGATTTGGTGAAGAGGTTGGCCATATTATCTTGTGAACAGATTTGCTTGACTTCAATCTTCTGATGCTCTTGTTGTTGATATGAGAAGAAGAACTTCGGCGTAATGTGCTTGGTGTTGTCTCCTTTGATGTAGCCCTTCTTAACCTGTTCGATGCATGCTATGTTGTCTTCATAGATCGTCATTGGGACATCAACGATGAGGTAAAGATCGCAGGAGCTTTGAATATGGCCCACAACTGCTCTCAACCAAAAACATTCCCGAGTTGCTTTATGTAAGGTTAGATGAAGTGGCAACTAAGGTCTGTTTACTTGACCTACAAGAGATTGTGGTGCCTTCAACGATAAAGACATAACCCGTTTGAGAACGTACCTTATGTGGATCAGATAAGTATCCTGCGTTGACATAACCAACAAGGCGAGAATCGACTCGAGATAAAAGGGGTGCAGCATCACTCGAGGATCCGTATGGATAGAACAAGCCTAAATCCATAGTACTCTTACAGTAGCAGAAAATTTCTTTAACACCAATCCAGTTCTATGTGTTGGTACATTATTATATCTTGCCAAAAGATTAATAGCGAAAGAGATGTCGGGTCTAGTGCATTAAGCTAAGTACAATAAAGCACCTATCGCGCTTAGATATGGAACTTCAGGCTCTAAAATCTCTTTATCATCCTCATTCGGACCGAAGGGATCTCGTTTTGCATCTAGTGATCAAACGACCATAAGAGTACTCGAAGGCTTCGCTTTATCCTCGTTAAAGCGGCACAACACCTTATGGGTGTAGTTCGTTTGATGTAATAAGATTTCATCTAAACGATGCTCTATCTCGAGACCAAGACAATATCAAGTCTTTCCTAGATCTTTCATCTTAAATTCCGACTTCAGGAGCGTGATAGTTCTCGGGCATTCTTTAGGAATTTCGATAAGATTCATGTCATCGACATATACTGCAACAATCGTAAAACTGAAATATAACTACTTAATGAACACACAAGGGCATAGTTCATTGTTCACATATCCCTGACTAGTCAAATATTCACTTAGACGGTTATACCACATTCTTTTGGATTGATTCAAATCATAGAGTGAACGTCTCAGCTGAATTGAGAGCGTGTTCGGGGTTTGGAAATATTTGATCCAGTCAATGTAAGTTATTCGGGTACTTTCATATAAATTTTCGTATCAAGATCCCTATAGAGATACACAGTTACTATGTCAATCGGCTGTATACTCAGTTTTTCGGAAACTACCAAACTAGTAAGGTAGCGAAAAGTAATCATATCCATAACGGGTGAATAAGGTTCGTCATAATCAATCCCGGGGCATTGTGAGAAGCCTTGCGCAACAAGACGAGCTTTGTAACGCACAATTTCGTTTTTCTCATTACGCATTCGAACGAAAACCCACTTGTAGCCAATGAGCTTCACATGTGGAGGAGTATGAGCTACAAGTCTAAACACTTTACGTTTCACAAGTGAATCCAGTTCGACTTGGATTGCTTGTTTCCAGTTTGACCAATCGGTTCTACGTCAACGTTCATCAACGGAACGGGGTTCAATGTCATCGTTCAACATAATCTCAATAGCTTTTGCATATGCTAATGCATCATCGATGATCATCTCATTTCTACACCACATATCATCTAAGCTAGCATAATAAATCGAAATATCACTATTCTCAGGAGGTGGATTCATCTCTTTAAGGACGTTTCCGTAATATAGAATTTCCTCATGAGTTGGATAGAATGAGTAAGGGACAATCAGATTCACAGTAGGCTCTTTAGGTGCATATGCCGTGGGTTTCCTATTCCAGGGGTGTGAATCCTTTGAATCAAGAGGTCTGCCACGCTTATGTGTAAGGGCAGATATTCAGCTAGCTGCTAATTTACGTGGATTAGCCAAAGTGGCGTCCAGGGCCTCTAGGAAAGAAGTTTGTCGTACATTTGGTACATTCATCTTTGCAAGCACATTTGCAGCTAGAATATATGATCTTGTCATTCGCGCTTGATCAGTGAAAGCATTTAGCATGCTCTAAGCTATGCTCTGGAGATCTAATATACGCTGCACTTCAATTTTAGACTGAGCGGTGCAGGGATCTAAATGAGACAAAGTAGGAGTTGTCCATGGTAGTTCGTGTCGTTCTTCAGGAATGTTGACGTTTTTATCTCCCCCTAACGTCAGGAAGACTATCTTATAGAAGTGACAATCTGCGAAACGAGCAGTGAACAGATTGTCTGTCAAAGGTTCTAAGTAACAAATGATCGAAAGAGAATTATATCTGACATAGATTCTCATCATTCGATGAGGCCTTATTTTTGTACGTAAAGGCGGTAAATTAGCACATATACCTCACAACCAAAAACGTGTAAATGCAATATGTCGGGTTCGTATCCGGTAACCAACTGAATAGCGCTATATGGTTGGGTCGCAACAAGCCTCAGGTGGACCAACATGGCTATGTGCAATATTGCATAGCCCCAAGTAGCGATCGAGAGCTTAGTACATATGACCAATTATCAAGCAATCATTTGTAAACGCTTAATGAATGCCTCTACCAGGCCGTTCTGGGTGTGAACATGGAGTACATGATGTTCAACTTCAACCCTAACCGACATGCAAAAGTCATCAAAAGTTTTAGATGTGAATTCTCCAGCATTATCCAATCAAATAAGTTTGATTGGATAATTAGGGTGGTAAACCCTGAGCTTGATAACCTGAGCCAAGATCTTGGAGAATGTAGCATTTCTTGTGGACAACAAGCACACGTGTGACCAACGTATGGAAGCATCAACAAAAACCATAAAATATCTAAATGGTCTGTATAGAGGGTGAATCGGTCCACAAATGTCCCCCTAAATCCTTTGTAGAAAATAGGAGGATTCGAACAAATCTTGTAGTAATAAGCTTTCCCATTGAACATGTTTGACATGCGATTCCTTGAATCGATCTTAAACTTCGGGTTAATGGATGCTTGTGTGATGATTTTAGGATACGGTGCATCGTTATTCGTCTAGAGTGTCCTAACTGATCATGCCAAAGTGTAACTTTCTAGCACTGTCCCATAAGTAGGGTCGGCCACATAGTGGCTCTCTATAGGGCGTATAGTTGTAGTATATAGACCACTCGAGATACGCTCCATTTTCTCTAGATACGCTTCTGGCCATATTCATAGGAAGTTATGCACAGAAATCCAACTCTGTTTTCTACATAGGTTTCAGCGTGGTAATTATTATCTTTAATATCCTTGAAATTCAACAACATTTTTCTGGAATGCGGAGAATAAAGTGCCTTATCAATGGTCAAAATTGTACCATTGGACAACATTATACGTGCCGTACCGTATCCTTCAATCAGGTTGTATGAGCCCGAGAGGGTTATCAGAGGTGCATTCTTAGGTATGAAGTTAGTGAAATAGATGTGTTCACGCAAAACGGTGTGCGTGGTTGCACTATCTGCCAGACAACTAACTTCCCTACTAGTCATACCTAGAGTGAAAAATTAATTTGAATCGGTCATATGCATAAAAGTTCTAAAAACAAATATCCATTCAAAATAATTTTAAGTATTCAAGGATGGAAATTAAGTAAAAACTTAATATCCCAAAAAAAAAAAAAAAAAAATCACAAACAAATAATCCAAACATAAAGGGAAATTGTTCAAAATTAACCAAAAACACAAGGGGGTTCGGCCACTTGTTGGAATTCGGCCCCAATGTCTAAATTTCAACTAAAAAAATAGTTTATGTCTAAGATTCTAATCTTCCATAGAGGTAACGGCCTCTTGAAAGTCAGAAACCTCCATATCGGTACTCTCCGATTCATCCACTTGCACAAAGTTTGATTTAAACTTCTTGCGACGAGAATGATATTTAGCTACAACCTTTTGGGGAGCTCAGCAAATACGGGACCAATGGTCCGTGGAACCACAGCGATAGCACATATCTGCATCCATGGTTTCAGGCGCTTTGCCTTTATTCTTGAAGTTTAAGATCTTGAGAGCGAGGTTAGGGTGCTTCTGGGTTTTGTTTCTTCTCTTAGATGGGCCTTGGCTCTGTTGACCTTGTCGGGGTGGCTTCTGGCAGCACCTACCATGCCTTTTTTCGTGTTTTAGGCGCTGGTTCGTGCTATAGTATGCTTTAGGCATAACAGTCGCCTCAATAGGTCGAGCTTGATGATTCTTCATCAACAACTGATTCTGCTTTTCAGCAATAAGTAAAACAGAGATCGAATCCGAAAACTTAGTGAACTTTTGAGCTCTATATTGTTGTTGTAGGACAATATTAGTAATAGAGAAGGTCGAATAGGTATTCTCCAAGAGATCCTCTTTGGTCAAAGTTTCGTTACAAAACTTGAGAAGTGATCAGATTCGACAAACTTCATAATTATATTCATTCGCAAACTTAAAGTCTTAGAAGCGCAAATGCTGCCAGTCATGTCTTACTTCAGGCAAGAAGATGTCATTTTCGTGATCAAAGCGATTAGTCAAAGCAACCCATAGTGCTCGTGGATCCTCATCAGCAAGGTACTCGATTTGCAATGCATTATGATTATGTCTTCAGATGAAGATCATGGCAGTGGCTTTCTTAGCTTCGCCAACCAGGTTGTCCGTCAAATCTTCAATGGCAGGATGCAAATTCTTTGCAATGAGGTGGAGCTTCACATCTTTGATCCACTTATGGTAGTTCCTTCTAGAGACCTCCAAAGCGGTGAAGTCGAGTTTGTTCAAATTCGACATGTTCCTATCACAAAATAAAGGACAAGATGTGATTAGTGTAATGGAGAAAGAAAATCAATCCATTCACATACCAGTAGAACATTCAGGTTCTAATAGACATGTATTGGTTAAAATTCGCATGAAAAAGCTTTGGATTTTCTTGGGTGATGTTTTCAAGGAAAACTTCAGGTTTTGAAATAATTATGAACCTCAGGTTCATATGTTCCTGCAGACAAATGCAAATATATATACAGAAATATGCAACATGAAAATATGCAAATAGAACTTCAAGTCTATAATTATAATTGAATTAATTATTTAGACTTCGGGCCAAATTTAAAGTGTGGGTGAAAAATTATAAAACCCATCGGGCCTAAAATAATTAGGCAATTAAATTCGGGGCCCAAAAAACTTAGACTAAAGCCCTCTGGTGGGCTGAGTAAAACTTGGTGCCGTGAGGTCCAGGCCCAAAACTGGGTTGAGGTAGGCACGGGCCTAGCATCACAAAAAACGGGCTGCAGGTGCAAGCTCAAAAACAGAGGCCTAAACGGGCTTTAATCTGATGCTTTGTGGACACATGTACCTGGGGGGGATGCAATTTTGTGCGTCGCGGTACATGGCAGCCATAACAGCCACGCGGGTTGTGATCCTTTGTGGTGAGAGACACGGGAACACCGTGGCCTAGGAAGGCCTGTGCTTTGGGCCGAGGAGAGCTCCAAAGCCCAATAGGCTGGTGCTCACCGAGAACGGGCCAAGCCCACGTAGGCTTGGGTTTCGAACTAGACACCCCAGTGTGCACTGGGTAAACTTCGCCGGAGAAGACGACCGGATTCACCGCTTCAGACGGTCGTTTCTAGGTGTAATAATCACGGCAAAGAACCATGGGTTCAACGCTAACCCATAAAAGTAAACGGAGAGTGGTGACTCTCAACGTCTGTGTTAGAAACCCTAGGAAAATTAATCAGAATTTCGAAGAAAAATCGATGAGATTCAAAATGAATCTCAGCCAAAAACTTGTCGAAGAGGAGGGATACAATCTGTAGGTCTTCAGGACGAGGACCCAAGATCAGGACTGGGCTGCAAACCCATTTGCGAGGAAATGCGAAGCCATGGATGGTGTCGGGTGTGTTCTAGGTTTCAAACCAGAAGCTCATGGCTTAGCATATGGTCTCGCGGCTCGACCATATAGGCTGCAGGCCTGGGCAAGCAGCTCAAGTTGCGGCTCAAGGTCATGGGTTCGAAGAACCCTAGTGTGTTCCGATTTTTGGTTTTTCTTTCATTTTTTTTTTCAATTAATTCAAAGCATATATAATTTGAATGAATGAACATATATTTGATGCAATTCATGGCAATATCAAATTCACATAATTCAACAATTATGAATATAATGCATACACAATTTATGTAGAATCTAAAATTCGAAAAACGTAAAGTTGGATCATGCAATATTGTGAATGTTCATGTTATCAGGGCTGCAAAAATATCGAGATAAAACCATTGTTTTGGAAAAACCTGGTTGCGTGATGATATAGATGAACTGGTTAATTTGATGCAGAAAGCTTCCACGTCAGATTCCTAAGCACAACGATAGGAGCGTGCTAATAACGTGTTGTGGCCTATTTTATCTAACAAGGTGAAGAGGGCCGGCAACAAAGAGAGAAGAGAGAGAGATATGTTTGTAGAATTGTGTAGAGGAATGTACGTGTTATTCCCTCCTACGTAGTGCCTTTATTTATAGTAATAAGAGGGAGAAGAAATCCTTCATCCCTAAAGAATACAAGTCCATACAGGAAAGAATAACTAGAAACAAATCTAATTTAGGATTTACACAATCACTCTTAAACTAGAAAGTTTACAACATATACTTAATTATAGAGAAAAACACTAATATAAAAAATAAAAAAATAAAAACAAAAATGCAATCTGTAACCTTAGCAGAATAACCAATCCTAAAACGAATAAAAATACACTAGCATATCAGAGGGAGATTGTGCTTGTACTTAGTTTCCGGCACCACCACTCAATAGCTGCATGCTTTTATTGTGAAAAGCGTTGTATATCGTCCGTCAAGCTACTGACTTTCTATAGAGTGGAGATGGTACCAATATATATATATACACACACACACACACACACATACACACACACGTTTTATCATGGTCACACAAGAAATTACTTGTTCACATCTTGTTTTGTGTCACTTAGTTGATGATTGAGTTTTGTAATTAGTACTTTCGCCTTTACGCTAAATGCAATCTATATAACTATATAAGTACAAATTCTACAAAGAAACCATACAAGTTACAAGCTCAAAGGACCATATGATGTTATGTAAATTATTTACATATTATGTAACTTATCTACTAAATAATGACAGATATTGTTTTGCCCATCAATAATCCACAATGGACAAGAGATGCATGCTCAAGTCTCCCCACACAAAAGTCCTCTCGTCTCCTCCTTAGTTGATTTTGCGGCAGTCTTTTCTTACTTCTCCTTTCGAACCTTCCTTGACATCGAGGGTGCTCATTTTCACCATCGCCTGTTGAAAATCTAAGAAGAACATAGCTTGGTTGAAGGCATAACCCTTTACAATGTTTCTAGTTCTTGCACTGGCAAATAGGGTTTGATCAGAACTCAGGACTCCAGCCTTCCTTTGCAGTCCGTTGAAGTAGACATTATCAAAAATGTTTCTCGTTGCATCGAAGGGTTGCTCCGCGTTATCGCCTGCGCTGCATGTTTTGGCCAGTTGCTTTGCAAAGCCTGAATCTAAATTTGGATCCACAGTACCACTCAATCGGTTTTTGAATGAGGAGCACCTGGCTACTCCTAGTGTGTGAGCACCTACAAAGTACAAAAATATCAATGTAAGTATGCAAGCATTAAACTTAAAATGTTCTCTAATATGACAATCCGACCGTCAATTGGGTAGGAATTGAAGGACACAATTGAGAAAGTAACATTTTAAATAATCCAAAAAATAAAAAATAAGGGCACCAATTGACAGAATAACAGTAGAACATATCAAGAAAATAATGCCGAAATTTGTAGATTGTAAATTGCAGCAGATATGTGTACCAGATAAAGCAACCATTTCTTGCGCAGTAAATCCATGTTGCCCAAACATTGTGATGAGCTCAGAGGCATTCAGGGTGGGTGGAGGCAGATTTCTTGTGTCTTCTATTTTAGACCTACTTCCATCCTTTCTTCCTTTGGGTATGTCATATACCGGACCCCCAGCCTGTTGTTATAATGTCCCATTAAAACAAAACTTAGGTTGAATCATTTCTCAAAAGACAAATTAATAATAAAATGATAATAAAGGATGAACCAAAAATTTAATTTTCGAGTATGCATGAATAACATAGGGCAATTGATGAGTGAGAGAGGTGACTTCCTCACATCATTTTTCTTTCTCTATACACTTTTCTTTTAGTATTTGAATTGAATAAATCCAAAAAGAATCAAGAAACATTATAATAACAGTGTGTAAAAAAAGAAATAAACGTGCAAAAATAATTTCTCGAACTTACCGCAAAAACTGCATAAGTAGAAGCCATTGCAACTATGTCGGCGCAAGAGACAACACCAGGGCATTGTTCTTCAAGTTCCTCTTTTGCATCATCTATAACTTCATAGCCACGCAAGCTCAAATTTGCTGGGGAGTCCTTCTCAGCCTTGTTATCTTTTGTTGAATCCAGGAGAATTGACGCATCACATCCCTAATTATCCAATAGTTACGAAGCCAAAATTCTATTTTAATTAATAATTGAATATATGTAGTGATCGAATCCATAACAAAATTTCTTTAATTGAATACTTGACCATACACAAGGGAAGAATTTTTTTTTTATTTGGGTGGGTGTGTAACGTGTGATGATCTGCCGATTGGAAAGTGATCATATGTGAATGACAAGGGAAGGAGTGAAGATGTAACACAGCACTTATTACAAAACAAAAAAAAAAAAATGAGGGCCTTTTTTATAATCATTTTGGTTTCTAATTTTAACTAAAAGTAAAAGGAAAATGTATTATTAGCTACATTTCATGTGAATTTCATCTTATCCATTTTCTTCAATATATTTCCCAGTATCTCTAACAAAAAAACCACAAACTCAAAACAAAATCGTGTTAAACATCTTAAGATACTAAATAGAAGAACATATTTGAAAATATGGAACTTTAACGAAAAATTCCTGGTACTATTCACTTTAAGGAAAAACCATATTTTTACACTAAAAAGTTAATCTTGGTACTATTCACTTTACCCCTTATTTTGTCCTTATTGTTAAAACTCAAAGTTTTCAAACTTTTTTCATTAGTTTTCCTTGAAAATATTTGCTAAAAGCAACTGAAAACACAAACATGAAAGCAAGTACATATATGTATGCATTATTTTTATACCATGCAAACATATTTAATTGCAGAACAATATTTGGCTACTAAAAAATGAGTAGGAACTCATATTCAAAAAATTTCAAACTTGTTCGTTGTCAATTTATAGAATTTCGTGTTTATAATCAGTACCATTTATATTATAAATCAACCTATAAAGATTGTCTCTGCAAAAAAATCAATTAAAACTAAGGTCGTTTGGTCATCAAACTGTTTAAAAACAAATGAACGATATTGGTAAAAACATTATGAACCGTCTACATATTTACTACAATAGGTTGACTAAACGACCTTAGTTTTAATGATCTTTACAGTGTGATTCATAATATGAACGGTTCTGATCATAAACACAAAACTTTATGATTAAAACACTAAGAATTTTAAGTATAAATTTCTACTCATCTTTGAATAACCAAATATTGTTATCATGGTGATCTCGGCACACCAAGCCTATTGTTGTGCCTACCTATAATGAAAAAACTATTTCAAAAGATTTCAAATAATGAGAAAGGAGATATTTGTGTTGTGTCTTTAGAGAGAGAGAGAGAGAGAGAGAGAGAGAGAGAGAGAGAGAGAGAGAGAGTACCTCTATGAAGCAGTCATGGAAGTGCATTCTGATCAGACCTGCTGCTAAAGTTGGATCGGCGTGCAAGGCTCTGGTGACTGTATTTCTGACAATAAGTTCAGCCATCGGACAGCTCATAATGTAATAGCCCATACTCAAACCATTTGCTCGAAATGGGAAGCCACTAATCATTTGCATTAGTAGAAACACTACAAACTGCTTAGCAATAACCATCTTCGATGATTCTAAAGGGAAGATCTTGAATTCAAATAGCAGTGAGAGGTAGTAGTACTAACTAGCAAGATTATAATAGAAGGCTCAAGAAAAGAGGAGTAATTGTTAGAATAAAGAGTGAAGGTAAAGTGCTTTTATAATGATTAAACAAAAGTTGCCGGCCCAAACTTAAGGGAAAATGAAAAGTTGAAGACGACAATGGTTTATCATCAATTTTAATTAAATTATAAAAAATGTCATTATCATTATCTATTTATACCATTATTTGTATCATTTTTTTTTAATAGAAATAAGATCGACGTGTCTTGGTAGGCCTTACTTTTATTAGAAAGATGATACAAATAATAATATAAATCAATAATAAGTGTAGCACTACTTAAATTCTAATTTATAAGGAGGTATATGAAGTCAGGTGCAAATAAATAAGCACTCTGCTGGGAACTTTAACGAAAAGCTCCCGATACTATTCACTTTAACAAAAAACCACATTTTACACTAAAAAGTCAATTTTGGTATTATTCGCTTTACCATTTATTTTGTCATTCTCGTTAAAATTCAAAGTTTTCAAGTCATTTTCATTAATTTTTCTTTAATTTAACTTATATTTGCAAAGTTACCACCCCAATCTTAATTAGATGAAAAAGAAAAGTTGAAGATAGACAGTGGTTTATGATCAATTGTGCACCTAATGGTCAATACAATACAAAAAATTTAATATAATTAATGGATGCCAATTGGAAATAGTTCGACACGTAAATAATGCACCATGGGGCACTGAACCATATTGGAGCCAAATGATGCATGCAAGTACGTAGTTTCCACACTGAAATCGAAAGACGATTAAGATATCGATCACACAACAAATTGAAATGCGGTTAATTAATAATGATATCTAAAAACATATTAGATTAATCATAAGAGTTGCGTTGAGGTTTTGCATGGATATAATTGGATTAGTATAACTGAGTGGTGGGCACGGAAGTCAAATGACAAAACGAAAGTGGGGATAGTGAAGTGTATGCACTATTTATACCACAACCAGAAAAACATGTATAGGCATATATATATGTTGCTCAGCTGGCTTCCATTGCAAAGGAGCCTACCTACTCTCAGGGTCCATATCTTTTTGCGAGAAGTGGAGGGGAGACTTATTTGGCCAAAGAAGATATCAATTTATGCGTGCAGGTCAGCAGGCTAACATCAGTGTCATACATATGTTTAATTTCATTTGGTTGTGGTATCATATTCTATATGTACATGTGTGGAGATGGGGACATGCTTTTACTTCAAGGAAGTGATATGTGTTGGACACTTGAGGATATTTACAAATGGAAAACTGATCTCCCAAGATGCGAGGTTGCCTCCAAACAAATGTTAAGTATCCACATGTAGGCCTTCTGTCAGTAATAAATCCAGCCTAATCATCCTCAGTTATACCCTTCCTCATCAAGATTATAATGCTTAGTGAACAATAATCTCTTTCCAAGAGAAATGTTCAAAGTGAGCAAAGTTCAGGTGGCTCATTACTCGTAGTACAAAATATGAATTACAACAATCATATATGATCTTCAGTTCGTGACTTACTACAATTAAAATATAGTTAATATATGGTCAAGTAAGCAGTAAATAAGTTCCAAAAATTTGCTGGTATAGCTTTCTATTGGTGTTTGAGCCATAATAAAAATAAGATTTATGAGGACAAACTATTGTTATGTATGCAAAAACCGTACAACTCCGGCCTATCAACTTCGAAACCCAATTGAAATCTTACTACAGGGCTCAGATGACCACCTCACTTCATCCCAACCCGTCCAAGGGCTCGAACAAGATTTTTACCGAGGCGCGTCTGCCATAAAGACTCCAAGACTCGGGAATATCTCGCCTTTTTAAATGACGATGTACATGTCATCTGACACGCTGACATCACCACTGTGATCCTGGGAACCGCCACAAGACATAGCTAAAAGCTGTAAACATTAAGAAAGCTTCAATGAATATGTTATTGAGAATTACACAAAATGTAGAGGAAAAAGAGAGAGAGAGAAATGTATTGATTTCTTGACAATCTTGTTATGATTACAATTTCAGTTATATATTCTCACTTTCCTTAGCTGCTAATCTTCCACCTCCTTATCTCAACTATAATTCTAACAGCTTTTAACTACTTCTAACAGCTCATCTCTTTAATCTATTGACAAGTGTCATTTAGTTTGACCCTTGATCTTCTCTTCACTTGGATAGCTGTTTTCTTGTTCACTTGGATCCTTATAAAGGCCACTTAACCAAGAATTATAGTTTTTGTTAATGCCAAATGACCAATCTACCACTACTCCAACTCAATGATATGATCGAGGTTGCTCCTTCCTTATTGTCAAATACCTTTAAGCTCAAGACCTTCGTCAAATTCAATCTTTATGATGTACAAAACCTTGAGTGATTCTTTAATCAACCCAACTACTTTTCAACACAAACTCAATTACTTTTCAACAAAACCCCTTAACACTTCAGCTACAATCTTAAAGTCTTCTTTCTAAACAAACACATCCTACGATCCCTGAGATCTAAAATTTTCAGTTCTGTCACCCTATGGTATGATTTGGTTGACGTGTCATTCCAAGTGCCTTAATTCTCTCATAGGCGTGTGTTTTGTACTAAGTCCAATCTGATAGTAGTGTTCTCAGTAGACTCATGTAGATCTTACTAGAGTCTTACTGCTTTCTTTACATTTCAAGTCATGTAGCTCGACCCATCGACCTAATTTTACTTTTGAAAACATATGTAATCTCGACTTCAACATGATATGAGTACTTTGTGTTTTTCGCTTTAGTTTCTATCTCGCTTTCATTTACTTTTTAGGCAAGCATACACAAAGTTACACTGAATTTTAAGTCCTTGTTCACTCGAGATACGTAAAAAACTTAACCGAGTCAGCATCCCACTCGGAGCACTATCGTTGGGTATACGCGCAACTTTCACACCCATTCAAATGCAAACACTATATGTTGGCAGACTCCAGCTGGCACGGCTATTTTCTCTTTCTCCCGAGATTGAAGGCAACACTCGGGACAAATACGTGTTAAACATAGTCCAGACTTTGTTCGAATTTTGACACCAACAAATTTTTGGAACTTGATCAAGGTAATCGCTTAGCTTGTGATTTTGTATAATAGGTGTATGAACACATTTGCAGCAAACATTCATGTCTCACATAAAAAACTCTAAAACATACTTTGAAAATGAAAAATCACTTAAAATCATTGTCTGTAACAATCATATATCATCCATATACTGAATTAAGACGTACCTTTATTATTCTTATGCTTTAGAAAAGAAAAAAGCCATTGTCTAAGTCACTTTAAAAAAAATATTGTTAATTAATAAGGAGAGGGGGAGAATTCGAAACTGCAACATTAATATTTAAAGAGAAAAGAGTTTCGAATCTAGAATGCATAGGTAGAAACCAACACCCTAAACCACACTCTGTCTAGGTGACTATTTCAACCAGTACAGTTGCTTCTAATTGCTTACCATTTCCAATTCTTAGGATTTTTTTTCAGGGATGTATTCTTCCCATCGAATTTTTGCAAGGGTCAATCAAGGCAATAAGTCTAGCTAGAGGTAGAATTACATGAATGGTATTAATTTTGGCATATGCCATCTGGTGCCAGAAGTCTTCTAGTTAATATAAAGTCAACTTCATAGGCCGGCTTGGTAGTTGGTATATATGCCCCTTTTGCTGCTAACGTAGAAATGTATCTTTTTTGAATTCCTATTTGCCTTTAACATAACTCGATAAATTCATCCACATCCAACTGTACACTTCTTACCTTCTGTATAAATAATTACTACAATATACGCACCGATCAAAGAATTAAACTGATGAACAAATATTCAGAAATTATCATGAACAAAGATTGATTGTGTCACGGGCATTTATTTCTTATTGAAAAATTTGTAACACATACAAGTATACAACTAAAAAGAATGCAAAGTACAATTAAATGTCAATTAGCAAGCGCGTAGCTTCAGCTTTGGTGTCTGTTACCAAGAAATAAAGAATTAAACAATGTGGAAATAATAATTAAAATCGTTGTATACCATATTAACTTTATTGCAATATGAATTAACTAAAGTAATCAAGGATCATCAGTTCATGTTATGATGACAACTTCACTAATTAGCGTGAGTCGTAATTATAAACGGAATGGAGTTTTTGGACGCTGCATGGAACGCTTTTCGTTCTCAATCTCTATCAGGCTGTTGATTACAATATCTGCAGCAGTTGTTACAACATCTGCCATGTTCCTATAAAACCCAAAAGAAACCGCAAGTAAGGAAAGCTAGCAAGAAAATCAAAAGTGATTGACTGTTGAAGCATTTCCTGATGTACTTTTTCGTCTATACACTGTTGGCCTACCTATTACAGTGCTGCTGGCCTAATCTACATGTAAGTTGTCAATAGATGATCAGTTGTTTGATTACCAGTTCAGTTTAAGTTTTTAAAAACATAAAAACTGAAACCTAAAAGTCAATTTTGAAAACTTAAGAGCTGTTTGATACCCATTATATTTTTTGTTTTTTCAGTTTTAGCTTTCATTTTTTGTTAAATTGAAAACTTATTTGGCAACTATTTTTAGTTTTCAATTCTCAAAAGAAAAAAAAAAGGAAAAAAAAAACTAAAAAGCAAAAGTCAAATTTTGAAAACTCAATAAAGTAGCTTCACTTTTTTATTTTTAGTTTTCATTTTTTATCTAAAAGTTGAAAATAGTAACCAAACGAGTTTTGAGTTTCCAATTTTTTTTTTTTTAAAGGTGAAAACAAAAGCTAAAAAACTTGTTTGGTATCAACTTTCGAGGCCATTTGATAACCATTGTTTTCATTTTTTTGAAAACTGAAAACCTATTTGGAAACTACTTTCAATTTCCAGTTTAAAAAAAAAAATTGAAACAAAAAACATAAGGCCAAATATTGAAAATTCAATAAAGTAATTTTCACTTTTTTGTTTAACAGTTTTTTTTAAAATAAAAATTGAAAGTATTCGTACCAAATTGGTTTTTAGTTTTCAATTAAGAAAAAAGTGAAAATAAAAACTAAAAACGAGTTATCAAATGGCTCTTCAGTGAAAAATGAAAATGAAAATTCAAAAATTGAAAAAAAAATTTCTTGAGTTTTAATATTTGGTTTTCAATTTTCAATTTTTATTTGTTTGAAACTGAAAGTAAATAATAAATGAGTTTTCTATTTTGATGGAAAAAAAAAACTAAAAACTAAAGCAAAATGGTTATATGGACCTATGGGGCACAAATTAATTAATTTTTTTCAAAATATTATAAGTATTGCTGCTCTATATAAACCTAAAAGGAAAGAAAGGATATAGATTGACAAAAAATGAAAAAAGAACATAGATTCATCGATCTTACCCTTTTGACGAGCTGTATGTCAACCCTACGATGTTCCTAGCCTCTTCAAGAGCCAACCTAAAACTTTGTAGCTTCTCCGGCGGACATTGCCCATTGTCCACGACACAAAGCTGAGAGGGTTTAATGTCACAAAATATGGGAATGACCTTCTTATTGGACTCCATGATTAGGGCCAGTTCATGAAGGCAAAAGTAGGAGTCACAATAATTAGGTGAAAACACAGCAACACCAACCTTACAACCCCTTATTGCACCATCAATTTTATCAAACAGTTTATCTCCAGGTCTCATGGTCCTGTTATCTAAGAAAGGGCGCAAGTTGAGTAGAGAAAGATGGTCGTAAAGCAAAGAGACGATTGTTCTCTTCGTGTCGATTCCTCTATGGTTAAGAAACACGTCGCAAGATTTCGTAGCGCGTTCGGCCAACTGGGTTTGCTTTTGGTAGCTGAAAAGATTGTGTTTCAAGCTAATGGCTGCTGAACGGTGCATGGTTTTTTGTATGGAACCCTAGTTTTGTTCTTCTGCCTTGTTCTTTAATCAATTGTCTGTTGAATAATGAGACTTTTGGTGCATGCCAGATGTGCTTTGATTTGCACCGCTTTAAATAGAGCCTTGAAGCCTCCATTTTCCAAGTTAATTCTTTAGAATGGAATGTGTTACTGTTCAAAATTTGACGGTCCCATTTAAATTTTGGAAATAAACTAATGAAAACCCTTCAAACACGTTGAAGGTCCCTCTCTGTGTGAAGTTGCCTTTACTGTAATACACATATAACATGCATTGGGAAACCTATTAAAAGTTAATGTTCTCTTTTTTCCACCAAATTAATGTCGAGGTCCAAATATAATATAAAATGCACGTGGGAAACCTATTCAGCGAATTTCATTGTCAGTTCTTTCTTCTTTGAATTCCGCAGAAATTCAAAGTAAATTCTTGTTTGTATACTTCAATTAATATTAGTATTACTATAAAGGGAACAAACTAACATATTGGTTTATTGAAAGTCTTACAAACCATGAAAAGGGTTTCTTTGACTGTTTGAACGATATACTTGGTCGCAAATTATAATAAGGTCGCCTCCTACGCAAATATATTTAAATGCTAATAAGTTATTAATTCATTACAGCGATAATAACTTGTTTGGACCATTCTACAAAATTTCTCATAATCTAAATGCCTCATTGTTTATATATTATCACCGAAAGATCAGCCTTCAAAAGTTCATTGAAATCGGAAGCAATTTGATTATCTAACCATCACCTTGTAAGTGGATAATAGGGTCAATTCTGAGGGTGTACAAAAGGTGCTACCACATAGGGCCCTACCCTTGTTTTAGGAGGCCCCAAATTTTTTTTATATGTACACAGTTACATGTAAAGATATTATTGCATTACTCTTCCATGCTAGGTGTGGTTCTGCTCTGCTATATTTATTTTTATTTTTGCAAATTTTTATACTTATTAAGCGGATAAAATTTAAACATGAACATGCAAGCTGTTTTGAACCAAGGACCTTTGAAGATAGGAAACAATTCTCCAGTCACTCGAGCAAACTTATTTTTGGTGCAGTACTAACCTGTAATATTTCAATTTCTAACAAAATTGAAAAAATAAAAAATTCAAAAATAAAAAATGACAAACAAAATATAGCAGTTAAAAACGAAGGGCCTCCATCTAAATTTTACAAATAATCCATAATTTTTAGGTGGCGGATGAACACAATGTTATGAAATATTCAAAATAATAACGAAAGCACCAAAGGATTTCCGATTTGACTTATATTTTGAAAAAATAAATTATGAGAACCTAAATAATGAAAGGTTCCGTTCTTGTGATAACAATGTGGAGTGGGTCTAGACGAATGATTAGTAGTTTATATTATTTTAAGTTATTAATTGGTTAACGTCTTAGCTGTCACATCCCGACCCAGGTCCCCACCACATCCCGGGTTTGACTCCATCGTAGCACGAATTTGTCCGCTTTGGGCCCCGATCACACCCTCACGGTTTTGGTTCTGGGAGCTCACACGAGAACTTCCCAGTGGGTCACCCATCCTGGGAATGCTCTCGCCCAAACTCGCTTAACTTCAGAGTTCCAATGGAACCCGAAGCCAGTGAGTTCCCAAAAGGCCTCGTGCTAGGTAGAGATGAGAATATGCATATAAGGCTTACAGGATCCACTCCCCTAGGCGATGTGGGATGTCACAATCCACCCTTCTTAGGGGCCCGACGTCCTCGTCGACACACTTCCGGCCAGGGATTGGCTCTGATACCAAATTGTCACATTCCGGCCTGGGCCCCCACCACATCCAAGGCTCGACTCTACCGTAGCACAAATTTGTCTGCTTTGGGCCCCGATCACACCCTCACGGTTTTGTTTCTGGGAACTCACACGAGAGCATTCCCAGGAGGACGTCGGGCCCCTGAGGGGGGTGGATTGTGACATCCCACATCGCCCAGGGGAGTGGATCCTGTAAGCCTTATATGTATATTCTAATCTCTACCGTAGCACGAATTTGTCCACTTTGGGCCCCGATCACACCCTCACTGTTTTGTTTTGGGGAACTCACACGAGAACTTCCCAGTGGGTTACCCATCTTGGGAATGCTCTCTCCCGAACTCGCTTAACTTCGGAATTCCAACGGAACCTGAAGCCAGTGAGTTCCCAAAAGGCCTCGTGCTAGGTTGAGATAGGAATATACATATAAGGCTTACAGGATCCACTCCTCTGGATGATGTGGGATGTCACATTAGCACTCATGTGTGTATATTTCATCGTGTATAGGACCCCTTGGTCCCCTTCTTAGGAGGTATCTCTTTAGATGAATAGTTGGAATAGAATTATTGTTCAAGGCACTCCATGTTGAATTTTAACGATCCAAACCAACAAATTATTAGATCCCCATCTAAGTATCTTCCTTACAATAAAATTGAGATTAAATCCTTGAATGAGGTCCTTTAAATTAAACGGTTAGGTTCATTGGATTGCATTGATGGTTGGGGTCATATGCAATGGCAAAGTCATAACTTTATAACAATAGAGTCAAATTACATATGCTTGTAAAAATTTATCATATTTTCATTGATATTGTGCATGATGTCTTTTCCTATATTAGAAGCCTGTATTACACCAAAGGAATGACGGGAAAAAAAAAACGACTAATGTTGTTTGAACCAAAAAATGACCAATTTTGGGATTAAAACTCCTTACATTCGGAGCCCATTATTCTAAGTTGGTTTTCATGAACATTTGGGTGTTATAGCCTCATGGCTTTTCCATGACTATGGGAAAATTTGTCTTGGTGTGGTGAAAAATCATGTGGTTGTGTGAGGCATTCTTAATTGTAGTCTGCAAATGAAGATATTTTGATGAAGATGAGTGAAGGCTAGGGTTTGGTGGAGCGCAAATATATAGAAGAGCAAGGAGAAAAAGAAATAGACAATCAACCAAACAAACAAACAAATCTCCCAAAAACCAAAGGAGTAAACCTCTTCATTCAATGATTTCAATCAAGCAAAGCTTTCTCATCTCTTTCAAAGTCAAGGCTTCGTAATTTTACAAGTATTTCTCTTTACGAAAAACTATTGTAGTAACTTTGTTATATATTAGTGTCAATCTCTCTTTGAATCACCGTTGTCATTTTAATACAAGCATTTAACAAATTTCTTCTTCTGTTTGAGTCAACGCTTGAACTCCTAGTGTCGCTTTAACTCACCATTTACATATTGTGGTTTAATCTTTCTACATAAGGAAATTCCTTAGCATTTAAGGAAAAAAAGAATCTAAGTTGAGTTCTCCCACTCAATGGCACAATCTTTTAGTTAGAAGTCAAAAACGTGTAATACATTTCCATCACAAATACACCATCTAGTAGCGGCAACTAATACGCTCGCAATTTTCAAATTTCATGTTCATTTAAGTTCCCGACCTACATACAAGACCCATGAAAAATTTAAAGTCCAAATTTTAAAAACACATTAAGCATATATGCCATATAACCATAGTAAGGAGTATTGTAGGAGGACGTATGTACAAGAAGTTGACAATTTAAAACCACATAAAATGCAAAATAGGAGGAAAATAAGGAAATATAGTAATGTAAATACTTGCAAAGTTACAAAGTTAGGCATCAAACTCTTCTTCACCATATCCCTCCAAGACTCTCCGTGTCGGACTCAAACTCAACTTCTTCATCATCTCTTTCTTCTTCTTTCGTGTCATCATCTGATATAAAATCTTCTTCATGAAGTTCTCTTACTTCAACATTTTGAGAACTCCCCCAGGCTCTAGGGAACTACCTACCTCTAATGTCTCTCTAATTCCCGAACCAAACTCAAGTTCTTCATCACCACCCTCCACAATCCATCCTTGAATCATACTAGCTTCACTTGCAAGTAGTATGTCCACTTTCTTCTCTTTCTCTCTTTTCTTCTTGTTCATAATCCTTGCATTAAATTGGACATAGACTAAATTAGATAGGATTTTTTTTTTCTTTTTTAATTTCAAAAAAAAAAAAAAAAAAAAAAAATTGCGTAACCGCCTAGCCCCGCCTAGTCGCCGCCTAGAGCCTAGCCGATTTTTCCAACCAATTTGCAAGAAAACGCCTCGGGTCACAACCGCCTAGGTTATTTTTTAGAACACTAATCAGAATATACAAATGAATATTATTATGACTAGCTCATTCCCCCACCAATAGTGTATATAATATTATTTGTTAAACAATGATAATTTTTTTTGCCACAATTTAGTTAATAAAATAAACAAAATAAGATAAACACTCGCATTTATTAAAAATTGGTAAACAACTCGATTCTTTCCTTTGGCAGATAAGAAGTGTCACATCCCAATCTCGACTCTACCGTAGCATGGTATTTTCTGCTTTGGGCCCCGGTCACGCCCTCACAATTTTGTTTCTGGGAACTTACACGAGAACTTCCTAGTGGGTCACCCATCCTAGGATTGCTCTCGACCAAACTCGCTTAACTTCGGAGTTCTGATGAAATCCGAAGCCAGTGAGTTCCCAAAAGGCCTCATGCTATATGAGGTGGGCATGTACATATAAGGCACATCACCCCCTCTCCGTTGGTCGATGTGGGATGTTACAATCCATCCCCCTTAGAGGCCCAACATCCTCATCGACACACTCGCACCACACGGGAGAGTGGCTCTGATACCATTCTGTCACATTCCAGTCTCAACTCCGCCGTAGCATGATATTGTCCGTTTTAGGCCCCGACCACGCCATCACGGTTTTATTTTTAGGAACTCACACAAGAAGTTCCTAGTAGGTCACCCATCCTAGGATTGCTCTCTACCAAACTCGCTTAAATTCGGAGTTCCGATGGAATCCGAAGTTAGTAAGTTCTCAAAAGGCATCGTGCTATATGGAGGTGGGCATGTACATATAAGGCACATCACCCCCTCTCCGTTGGTCGATGTGGGATGTTACAAGAAGTGTAAATTATAATAATATTTGAAAGAAGACAAAGATAAGGAAAGGATTGTTGGAAAGAAAAAATTACTTACCAGGTTGGAACAAAGGAAGCAATATTGCATTAACAATTGTCATAATGGCTGAATGTAAACTTAATAACGGCTATGAAACTGATACTATGCAATAGTGAATTAGCTAATAACTTTCATTTACATACTAAATATTAGACATATACTTAACTAATTGAATGGAGAAAACGTTTTCTGTTGTAAATGAAAGAAAGCACCACACAATGATTTCAAGGATATAATTTTATAGTAAGAAACAACTTGAAATTGATATACAATGCATTAACCTTAAAAACAAAAAAAATAAAAAATAAAAAAAATGCATTAACCTTTTAATGCAACAACAAAATAATAAAGGCATAGCATTGATCATATTAGTCAAATTTGTATTTTGAAATACCCAATCAAAAAATTCGAAGAATGAGAACTACATCTTTTTATGATTTGTGAAGAAACAAAAAATAGACCAAAATAGATGATTAAAAGGTAAACAGAGTAAAAACCAAATAAAATAAAATATCGTAGCAGCATAAAAATAAAAAAAATAAAAAAAATTAAAGCATGGGAGGATCGATAAAATGCTACTGATCCCATCATGTATGGTTGGTAATAAATTATTGGTCCTTACATGGGGAAGTCAGTAGTGTAACTTATACCGATCCCTTCCATACTAAATTATTTTTTTTTTGGTTTTTTATTATTTGTGTTTTTTCCTTTTCATAACACCATATACTAATACATGCTCACACACAGTGTGTGTGAATTTATTTATTTTTTAAAATTGAAGGAGAGAGAAAGTGAGTGGGAGAGAACATGAGAGTGGAAATGAGGAGAGAGGGAGAGATTTTAATTTTTTTTTTTTTTAAATAGAGATGTTAAAATCACCTATAGGTGATGCTTAAACAAAAAATTGCAAAATTTTATTTTGTAAAATTACGTTTCTGTTTTTATCTTTTTTGTTGTGATAAAAAAACTAAATAGTCTTTTCACCATTATTTGGTTGACAAAGAGGGTTCTATTGATATATAGTTTAGATTATTATCTTTCCATTCCATAAAATGTACTTTTTGGTGAAAAATATATTTGAAAATTATTACTAGCACTCCAAAATCTTATTTTGTTCTCCAAACTTTATATAATTAGAAAGAAAAATACACTTGTAAGGAGTGTAGAATTAAATTTTTAAAGTACTAATAACAGTTTCCATACATTATAGTTCAAGTTTAAACACTCTAAGAACAACAATATAAAACCTAAAATAAAGTATTTAATTCTAAACAAACAAGTTCAAATACTTGTACACTAGACTCACCTCTAACTGTGGTTCCAAGGTTGGCACTCCTCGCCTGCTCACAATTGGTGGCTAGTGGGGTACGATATAAAATCAACTCACACATACTTCTCAGCCATCCCCGAGTCCCTCCACCAAGATAACATATTGAAATTTCTTATGGATTGCAACTTTGTTTTGAATTGTTGCATTGGGAACTGCTTGACGCTAAAAACAGGGGCCACGTTGAAGTACATTCAATCATGGAAATTGATTTTCTTTCAAAATTAAACCCGAATTTATTCGATGCTATTTTAATGCCTTCGAAATTATAGCTTCTATTTTTTTATCATTATTATTAAGAAAAACTAATTAAAATGATTTGAAAATTTTTTGTTTTAACAACAATGACAAAATAAAGGATAAAGTGAATAATACCAGGATTGACTTTTTAGGCTTAAAATGTGGTTTTTCATTAAAGTGAACAGTACGAGGAGTTTTTCGTTAAAGTTTCCAATTTTTAGCCCAAAGCATGAAAGTTTTTTTTTTTTTTTTTTTTTTTTTTTTTTTTTTTTTTTTTTTTTTTTAGTGAAAAATGATACTGTGTCATTTGAAAAAGTGAAAAATCTAAATGTAAAGATTAGTACAAATGTTGCTAGCACTCCCAATGACTGGAAACTGTGTAACAGTTTAGAAGCCAACATTTGAAAATCCTCAAAATATTATATCCTTTTTGCCGAATATTGGAAGTTCACCGTGAGTTGCAGTATCAGGCAGCAACAATTCTGAAGATTCTGCAAAAAGTTCAATAACAAGCAATCGAAAATCCTAAGATATTCGATTTTTCTCCGTTAACTCCTTACAGTCCATCATGAATCCCAACATTCGGCAAAAGTTAACCCGAAACTGAGTGTAATTTCAGTAGCTAACAACAGAAAATCCTCAAAATATTCTATTGCTTTCTAATTTCTAATTAATTGTTTTCGTTTTTGAAATCTTGTTACACAAGTTTGCAGTAATTAATTAATCAATCATTCTTCACTCTCAAGTCAAGTCCATTTAACTCGTCATGATATCAAATATCTCACACAATTAATTTTGAACTCAAATTAATGAAAATTTGTTAGGTTGTCAACAGTGCATTTGATTCAATTATTTAGATATGTCCGTGCTCATCATGCTCACATGTATATACAGCTAGGTCAATGATAGGATTTTTAGCACTTACATAAAAAAGGTTAAAATCACACAAAATACTTGTAAGAGTACAAAGATGTTGCAATATAGATGTTCATGCAAGGTCATTCTCCACAATGGCTATTTAAATAATTTATGTAAAACCAATTCCTAATTAACTACTTAAAACTAAAAATTGAAAAAAAAAAATTTTTAATTTGGGTAATATTAAAAACGAATTTTAATTAAAAACAAATAGTAAATTTGCCCAAGATTAATATGATAAAAGAAAAGAGTTTTTAAATACCAATTTATAAAAGCACTAGGGTTCTGCCATTACCATAACAATCCTATGTATTTTTTACCAATTACTTATGATCTACATATGCAATTTTGAAGGTTAGGTTTTCCTAATACATATTCTCCTCGTGATATTCAAGCAAAAACATATATCTAACATGCAATCTATCTGTGATATTCAGATCAAATATAAACATGCAAAACTCATTAAGTTCTGTGAAAACCCTCCGAAAAACCATGCAACCCCTAAGACGTGATATTCATCTTAAATGAAATTACAATTATTAACCACAATAAGCAAAACCCAATTCTCCTGTAATATTCCGACCGAATTGCATCGAATTACTTTTTTAAAGATCCTAATGGTGATCAAGGATTAAGACAGTTAGATGGTTTAAAACAGTGATCAATAATTCAAAGCATACATGCAACCAATCATAAGCAATTAAATAAAAATTACATATTTATGCTAAGGCTCAAGGTTTCATCCTAGCAAAACGGATTAGTTACGCATATTCATAATTAAAATCATAGAAAATATTATTATGAAGAAAAGGATTGAAAACACAGTAAAAGTCTAAAATTCTTCAAGAACCCTAGCCAATTTCCTATCTCCAAAGTCGCATCAAAGAAGAAGTAGAAAAACTAGAGCCGGCCAAAGACTTATATCGTTGTCCTAAACTCTACGATAATCCTAATAAAAGTCTTTGGCTCCAACTAGGAAACCAAATAATAATAAAATATACTAAAAGATAAAGTCCTAATTAAGCAAAGGAACTGTCCAATCACGTTTTAGCCTCAAATCTCCTCCAAATCCGGCCCATGACAACTTGTTTTAAAGATCGAAACATCTGAACACATCTCCAGAAGGGGCCGAATCCAAAAGAGGTATCTTGAGCTCCAAAACTCGCAATTAAGCCCAAAACGTCACTTTTCCAACACAACGCATTGCTTCTTTATTCTATCGCCAGAAAATAACTACTTCGTAGAAAAATCTAATATTTTGACACAATCAAGCTAAGCAACTCACAAACATCCTCCAACTACAATTACTCCAAAATTATCCATTTGATTACGTTTTACTCCAGAAGAAGTCGAAAGTCCTATATTGAAAATTCAATTCAAAGTATCAACATTCTTCTAAAATAATAACCAAAATAAACTAAGATTAGAGTAGAATATGTAATATAATATTGACTCATCAGTAAACCTTCAAAATAGTTCCACTTTTACATTATTTGGGATGACTTTGCTCCTAGTTTTTAATCACAAATTCAAGGCCGATGGAGCACAAGGTATCCAAAGTTTTGCGACACTCAGAAGAAACATATGGATAAGAAGGCAGTAGGAAATGAAAGTTTTGCTTGTCCTCTGGTGGTGGTGGTGGTTAAGATTTCATATCAATGCTTAATCATAAAAATACAAAATAAAGAGAAAGCAAATGGACCCAGAAATGTTACTGTTTACAAATGGGTGTTTGGTCATCACCATCATAGATAAAATGTCTTAATGCATCCAGCTAATGTAAGGTAGATTGTTGTTTCACAATAGGACGTTATGTCTAAAAATAGGACATAATATTGTATTTGCTTTATTCCCTAACATTTTATAAACTAGTGTTAGAAATAGAAAGGTTTATTCTATTAACACTTCATATATTGTTAATTAAATCCCACATATTTAATACATCCTATATTTACTTTTTCAATTAAAAATTATCTTAATACACCCCACATACTTTCTTCAAATCTTATAATACTCATTTTCAATTTTTATAAATTAAATTGACTTCAGATTAAAACCATAACATTCTCTAAAATGATAAGTCTACAATCCGGTCTGTTAAGCTTGAATTTCATTGGGTCATCATAGCCAATCTCCTTTTCTCTGTCTCTTTAAGCCTTTTGCTAACAAAAGGATTTCTGCTAAAAAATGGCAATTGGGAGGAACCTAACAGATCAAAAGTAAACCCAAGAAGATGAATAAGAACGGAAAAGGCGTTGATGGGTTGGCCCCCTATAAAATTGGGTGGTATGGAAAGCAAAAGCATGCTTAAATAATTACCGATGTCATTGAATAATTAAAACAATGACAAATATGAAATTTTACCTCATGTGAAGATTCCGAAATATTGGTATCATGTTCCATTCGTTAAATTTTTTCTCAATCAACGTGTTTATAGTTTCAATAGTAAAATTTTATTCAACAATGAAGTGGAGGGTGAGAGGGGTTTTGATAGTTGAAGAAGATAAATAATAAGTTAAAAGTAATTTGGGGTGTATTTAGAAATTTCTTATTTTCTTTAAACCTCATAGGGTAGAGATTGTCATTGCATAGTAGGTTACATAAGCCACTTAATATTAAATTTTAATGTGGGGTACATTCAACATTATGTAGGATGTTAATAAAAAAAGCCAAATAGAAATTGTTTTTAGCTGAGGATTACTTTTGCTTACTTTTCATGGCTGAAGTTTTACAATAAAACTAATCAATAATATAAAGAGTAACACACTCCTTATATGCCATGCAAGGACTATTTTTCCATCAACTTGAGATTCATTCACTACGTACTCTAAATGCCCAAAGACAATTCAACACTTGCCAAACAATTAAATGCACAAAGAAAAACAAAACCAAAATAAAACTTTGGAATTCGAAATGAGTAATGATATTCATACCATGTTTTTGTATCACATTTTCATACCACCTTACGTGGCATTTGATGTGGACAGCTACATCATTTGAATTAAACAGATTTTTAAATTTAGTTCATTATTTAATAAACTAATAATTAAGAAAAACTAGTTAATTAAATGATGATTGTGATATACGAGAAGTCTTTCTCCTTCTTTTCCTTGGGTTTTGCAAATTTTTCAAATGATATGATTGTCCACATCAGATGCCACCTAAGGTGGTATAGAAATGTGGTATAAAAACATGGTATGAATAGCATTATTGAGTTCCTTTGCAGAGTAATGGTATTCATATCATGTTTTTATATCACATTTCTATACCACCTTAGGTGTCATCTGATGTGAACAGCCACATCATTTGAAAAATTTCCAAAACCCAAGGAAATGAAGGAGAAATACTCCTTGTATATCACAATCATCATTTAATTAACTAATTTTTCTTAATTATTAGTTTATTAAATAATGAACTAAATTTAAAAATCTGATTAATTCAAATGATGTGGCTGTCCACATCAAATGTCATCTAAGGTGGTATGAAAATATGGTGCAAAAACATGGTAAGAATAACATTACTCTTCTTTACATCCAGTTACTCTTGGGACTTGGGATGCCATATACAACTTGGTGGGTACTCATAATTATTTTTGAAAATCATCAAGTGTGGCTTAAGTTTTGGAAGAAGCTAAACAAAATAATTAAAAAATGCATAACAGAAAGGTGAGTAGTGATCGTTGTGACTAATAAATTGTTGGGTGCTCTCTTTGTTAGCATGTAAAACCATAATTGAAATCCCGTTATTCCATCATCTTTTATAAAACTATTATTTGCATATATGATTTATGAAAATAATTTAGTATACTTTGTACAATATAAAATATCGAAATGAAATAAGGTTGATGGCTTATTAGGCAAAAGCATTAAATAATAATTGGAATGACACTTGGAAAAGCCAAATATTTCGATCTTTCATTTGGCCTTGCAATGTTCACATCATAAGCAGAAAACAAAGAACCCTTGAAACCTTTCATGCATACACAATGTTCAAATAATATTTTTTGTTAAGCCAATGTCTTTATGTGTTTTATGGTACAATCCAATCTCTCGTCTAACTTTGCTACAACGAAAATGAGATGAATGAGAGTCAATCCCGAATGTCATAACTGATTCATGAGGAGTGAAATTATTTAGAAAATGTGAAATTCCTTCATAACTTGATTCTGCTCGCTTTTTTTTTTTTTTTTTTCCTTCCATTCCATAGGGAAGCATTTTTATTTAGGAAAACTAATGAAAATATCTTGAAAATCTTGAGTTTTAAACAAAATAAATGGTAAAGTGAATAGTACCATGATTGACTTTTTAGTGTAAAAATGTGGTTTTTCGTTAAAATGAGCAGTACCGGGAGTTTTTCGTTAAAGTTTTCGTTTTATTTTGGAGTAGGATTTTCTCTCCTATTCTCATTTTCTTCCCTCCCCTCCACTCACACTTTGTTTTTACCTTATTGTCTCTATAAAAAAAATCAATATAAAATATTGACATGATTTATTCGTAATCGTTCAAGTAAAAGGGAAGGTAAGGAAGGGGAGAGAATAAGATTAGCTAACATTATCCAATAGGCACTGGTCCTTGAGGAGAGGAAGTAGCTTTTTTGCGGTTGGTGCTTGACGGTGTGATGATTCCTTGTCCACTCCCTCACTCTATTTCGTTTCAAGATCTGTAATATTAGCAGTAAAGCAAAACCAACTATAGCATTTTCCTCACACTTTTCTCACATATATATTATCACGTATCCAGCATGAGAGTGTTGACCCTAAAAAGGGTACAAACAGAGAGAGAGAGAGAGAGAGAGAGAGAGAGAGAGAGAGAGAGAGAGAGAGAGAGAGAGAGGTAGAGAGAGGACCCCTTCTTTCTCTTTGTTTTCTTAAATACGGATCTCTTCGAAAACAAGCTTGCAGAAGAGAGAAAGCAATTCTGACAATCTAACGCTACCATGATGTGGATTGTGGGGGAGTGGAGTGGGTTTAAGAAAGATCGAACACCTTAGATTCATCTCTCTCTCTCTCTCTCTCTCTCTCTCGTGAAAACAATGTGGGGTGTGTGTGTGAGAGAGAGAGAGACGTAAGATAGATACGTTCCCGTCGGTATAGTCACGTGGGATCCACTTTCACGTATAGTCTAAAAGTGCTTCTTTCTCCTCTCCAACCCTCTGAAAAAATATTGCCCCATGTGCTCAGCTTCATCACCGTCTGCTGGCACTCTCTCTCTCTCTCTAAGTTTCATTTGCACACCCCCAATCAAACAAAACGTATCCATTCCCATGTCCACCAAGCTCACATTTTAATCGCCTTTCTCCCTCTCTCTCTCTCTCTCTCTAACACAATGGACTCCAGAACTCGCCTTGACCATGTTCTCTTTCAACTCACTCCAACCAGGACAAGGTACATAAAAGACCCAATCTTTCGTGTAGTTTGATGTTGTTTCATGCAATGAAACAGTTTACATTCTCTGGGTTTCTGCTAAAGGTTAGTTTTTTGTGTGTTAAAAGATGTGAACTGGTGATATTTGCTGCTGGTGGTGGTGCAAACGAGAAATTGGCTTCAGGGCTTCTAGAACCATTTCTTGGTCACTTGAAATGCGCCAAGGATCAGATTTCCAAAGGAGGGTACTCCATCATTCTTCGTCCTTCGGACTCCGGTGCCTCCTGGTTCACCAAAGCCACTTTGCAGAGGTAATTTTGTAAAAATGTATGTGTTTTTCTAATTATCTAGCATAATTGAGCGATAATTTCCTAAATTTGATCACCAAGTTTGGATCTGGGTTTGTGATAAATTCGAATGAAGAATTGGTTTAATTATATAATAAACACTTATATTTGTAATTGAGATGACCAAAGTGGTAACATTGAAGTTGGAGAGTTCAGGTGGCTTTTAGATTTGATGTAATCGTGTAAAGTTCTGATCTTTAGGACGTTATGTCTTGCGGATGAAGCGCGAAATAGTTTTCATTGTTGACAGATTGAGTAATTGGTGTGATGTTATTTGTGTGAATGCAACAGGTTTGTGAAATTTGTTAGCACGCCAGAAGTTCTTGAGAGATTTATGACTATTGAGAGGGAGATTTTGCAAATTGAGAATTCAATTCAATCGAGTGAACTAGCTGAATCAGAAGGTGCATTTCGGAGATCCTTCTTATTATTTACTATGTTATTGTATGTTCTTCAATTCATTTACCTGCTGATTACATTTACTGAATCTACAGCATTCTCAATTTGTTGAATTATTCTAGCATCAAAATCAATGATTAAACACTATTTTCTATCATGGGAAAGATTGCGAGTTCTTGCTCTTTAGGATACTAACGGTGATGTGCTGCATGAGCAATAGTGTTTTAGGAAAATCTTCCCCAGATACTAGGGATTGTATGTCCTTAAAGATAACAAAATATCGACTCTTGTTGAACCCTTAAGCATGCTTTAATCTCTCCGGTAAGGCTGCTCCGCTGTGACATAGAGGTCGTAAGTAGAAATAGGACAAATCGTCTCACAGGAGTAAGCATCTGATCCAACCCGGACCGTGCAATGGTGGGAGGCTTGTGCATGGGCACCCTTTGTCCTTGTCAGTTTAACGGCTACAGTTGAGAAAATTTGTCTTCTAACTTTTGGTTTCTCAAATGTCGACCGCAGATGGGAATCAAAATAAGTCAACTGCAATCAAGGTATGCATCATTCGGCAATTGTATATGTGTAAAAGTACCGATTTGTTTCCTTTTGGAGCTCTTGCAATTATAATGAACCGTTTTGTTGTGTTGTGATGGTGTTTTAGTCAAACAGTGAATCCAATGGAGCCCTTGATGCTGTGCCAGAAGAAAATTCCAAGTAAGTAATCTGGAATTTCAAAAGTTCATATGTGATTATTATACTTCTTGGTTAGAACAAATTGCATTTTCATGCATTGATTATTCAGCTTTTGGTGTTGAACAGGATTCGTCTTCAACGTGTTTTGGAAACCCGGAAGGTAGTACTATGCAAAGAGCAAGCGATGGCTTATGCTCGTGCTTTAGTTGCTGGATTTGAACTGGACTACATAGACGATCTTATTTCTTTTGCTGATACTTTTGGAGCTACACGTTTAAGGTATGAAATGTTGACTTGACTGACCTGTTACCGATTTCCACAAGTTTTTTGAAGGCTTTTATCCTCATTCCAAAATTAATGCGATCCAATTCTATTTTTCTTTTCTCGAAACTGTTTTTCTCCATTTCTCTCATTTGGAGGTTCGGCGTTTTATTTTCAGGGAGGCGTGCATTAATTTCATAAATCTATACAAGCAAAAGAACGAAGATAGACTTTGGATGGAAGAAATAGCAGCAATGCAGGCACTCGCTCAGCCACAACTGCCGTACTTGGGAACATCAGGAATAATTCTTGCCGGAGAAGATAACGACCCCCATCAGAATCTCATGATAAATGTTAACCAAAGTATTCTCTCTGTTGGGAAGAATAGCTCATTAGACACATCAGCGTCGGAGTCAACAAGTCATGGAAGTCTGGACGCGAACCAAGGTATGGTTAAACACCCATGAGTCTTTCCCGTTTCTGCCTATAATTTGGCTGTGATCTACGCTGCCCAAAAACTTCTGTTGCAACTTTATATTAGATAACTCATCCATGACATGGTTTAAAAATCACAATCTACGGATATTTCAATGATCATCTTCTTTTTCATTTCACATCTGAACAATCTTAGAGAGAAGTCAATAATATTAATAGAAGGAAAGAAACTCAGCTTCCATCTCCAACGTCTTCTTGTCTTGTGCAGATAATAGCTTGCCAACATCGGTTAAGATGTCATCAATGGATGGGAAGGCACAAGTACCAAACCCATGGCCAAACCAGCCTCCTCAGTACATGCACAATTTCCAAGGTCCTGTGTATCCACAAGTGCACCCGTATCAAGGTTACCTTTTTCCTGGTATGCAGGTTCCGCCATATTATCCAGGGAATATGAAATGGCCTCCGAATGGGGAAGAATCTGGCCCTATTTTTGATCAGGAATCTGATGGACGGAGGAATCGTAAATCTCATAGGAATAAAAAGAAACATTCTCATGAAAAAGTACTAGAAACTTCAGACCAAGATGGATCCGGTGACAACACTGGCTCCAGTTATGAGAGTGAATCTGATGATCAGATGCATAAGCAAAGGCATGGGAGAAAGTCCTCGAGAAGGGTGGTTATCCGAAATATCAATTACATAACCTCTAAGAGGGATGAAGAAACAGGAAGTACGTCTGAGGGAAATTCATCCGACGAGGATGGATTTGTTGATGGCAAATCCATTAAACAGCAGGTAGAGGAAGCTGTTGGGTCATTTGAGAAGAAACATAAATCAACCTCACGTCGTCATAAAAAACAAGGTGGAGGCAAGTTCCGTGGTGCTGTGGATGATTCAAATAGTGGTGTTGCATGTACTTATGAGGGAGAAAAACAAAATGAAAACTGGAATGCTTTCCAAGACCTTCTCATGAGGGACAAGGATGAAAGTTCGTTTGCTATAGAACCACACAATGTACAGATTGAGGAGGAATATTTTTCAAGTAAGAACTCTGGTGAAGGACAAGTGACTAAGCAACGAGCAGATTCAAGTGAATTTTTTGTGGTGACAGAGAGGGATTCAATTAATGAGAGTAAACCACGTGTCCAATACTTCGAAGGTGATAAGAATGTTGGCCGGATTACCAAGAAAGAAGATAGCACATATGAGGATGTATTATTTTCACGGAGAACTGAAGAATCCGGGAACAAATCCCGTGATACTTTATCTGATTGTGTCAATGAATCGTACATAACCAAATGTTCTAAAGAAGGGGATTGGTTCATGAACAAACAAACAGATATATCAGCAAATAGGGATGTCAATAATGATCAGAAATTGTTTGATGGTGTTGATGCAATTCATGCGGAGAGAAATAAGAGAGATGTTCTAGGGGATGACTCTTTCATGGTTCAAGACCGATCACTAGTTGATCAATCTGATTCTCAGTTCAGGACAGATATAAGCTTCGTCCCAGAGATCAATGGAGCTACTCAAGACGAATACGGCATGCAAGAAACTTCAAATGATAAACCTGAAGCGTATAGTGTTCATGAACCAGATGACCTTTACATGATGCTTGACCGTGGATCAGCTATGGAGCATGCTATGGCACCATGGACTCCTCAAATGGATTATGAAACTATTGCTTCATCATTTGAAGCTACTAAGAAGAATCCTGGCACTGAAGCAAGTGATTCCGATGAAGTTAAGCAGCCTTCTGATAGTAAGGGAAGGAATGATAAAAATAGTGGAATTCCTGGACAAAAAGCCAGGTCTAAAGTTGTAAATGGATCTTTGGCGAAAAGCAAGTCTGATGTTATGTCAAGAAGCAAGAAACCTGCTCCTGCAAGCAAAAGCACAGTCCACAAGAGCAAATCTGAAATGGTATGTACTGAAAGAAACTCCCTTTGTAAGGTTTTCTAAGATAGTTTTAAAGAGTTTGTAGTCATATCACTGGCTGTATCTGATATTTACTATTTCTTTAAAAGATTTTTCGCCCCTTTTCCCGTCAATTTATTAGAAACTTATTATTTGGTGGCTTCGTTATGCAGTTGAACTTTCTGTTATGTGTGTTATGTGTTTCCCAAATCAAATGGCTTAGATGTCTTGAGACTTGATTTTTGTTCATTGCTACTAACACTCTCCCTCTCCCTTCCGTTTCCTTTTTGCTGGTTCATTGACTTTCTTTTCCAATATTTATTAGGAAAAAGAGCGGAGAAAGAGAATGGAGGAGTTACTGATTCAACGCCAGAAGAGAATTGCTGAAAGGAGTGGTTCTAATACAGCAATATCTAAGAAGGCCCCAATGGACAATAAAACTACCAAAATCTCCATGACTAACTCGAAGAATGAGACTAAGAAATCAGATAAGCCTGTCATGCGGAATTCCACCATTGAACGCCTTGCAACCGCACGAGTAACTGAAAAGTTAACTCCAACTTTGCCAAGTGCTGGCCAACCCAAAACACAGAACATCAAGGCAAATGGTGTGGTTGCAAGTGCCTCATCACAGAAGGTAGCTGCTGCAGTGAATAAGAAACCCACTCCAAACAAAGCCAAACCCTTGGGTGCAAAAGAGGACCTGAAGAAATCAAATCAATTAATTTCATCTGACTCTAATGTCCAGGAAAAGGTTTGCATAGAATCCACAGAAGCACTGCCGGTTAAGTCAGCAGCTGCGGTTGTAACTCAATCCACCCGTTCCATCAATCATTTGGAAGAGAAAAAAGAAATCCATGGTACATCTTCAGTTGAAAAGAATGAGGGAAATTTGATGTTACAAAGAGAGGCCTTGGAGAACGGTAGCTGCAACGGGTATTCTCCCAATTTGGTTTCATCTGTACCTTTTGAAGAGAAGGCTCAAAAACTGAATCAGTTTACAGGTGATGTTGAAGAGTTGCCTAAAGAATTTCCAGTTCTAAGTGAAGACAAGAGAAATTATATCCCGGAAATGAGTGTATCTCCTCCTATTCTGGGATCACCTAAGAAAGCTTTGATTGTTTCAGCTGTGAACAATGAAGAAACTGGTGCAAAAACTAAGAATTTACCAATTTCTGAGATCTCTGAGATAGAAATCTCTACTCCACCAAGTGATGAAACACTCGCGGAACTCCACTCCAGGAGGAAGTGGAACAGCGATGAGAACTCTCCTAAAGCTGCCAAAGGGTTTAAGAAGCTTTTATTGTTTGGGCGGAAGAGCCGAAACACTCCTGTCAATTGATATTTGTGGAACTAAGATAATTCATTGCTCGTAGCTTTTGTTTCCAGCCTGTCATAATACTTTTCCATTGGTTTTTTGGGTTGTTCGTGTCCAAAAGGGTTGGACCGACCAATTGAATTGCTTGATAATGCAGCTGATGCATTCTTTATGGCTGTCAAATGCAATAGCCTCACCGCTCTCGTATCCAATAAGGCTTCCGGGTGTTGCTGCCACACAAGGAGAGCACTGTAAGTTATGTATTTTTTTTTTGTATATCCTAGGAAGGTAGAAAGATAGCCATCTGTTTATTTGATATAGCTTGTGCATTTGAATTGATAGACAATACGAGCTATTTTCTGCATCTCTTGTAATATTCTCTTATATCAAATCTGTTTGTTTGTGTAAGAACAGACATCTTTGCACCTTTGTTAATCAGCAAGTATATAATGTTTGTGATGTCACTGATCCACACAGGCTGAATTTGCCGATCTACTAGTTTAGAATAGCCGTTCAATTGGTCTTGGAGTAAGAATTCGTAAGATGTATCTGTCGTTACATGATTCAACATCATCGACATGGTTGAACTGCTTTTGGTTAGATTTGTCATGGAGGCCTTGACAGTTCTGAACTAAACCAATTAGAATTCTCCTGTCTGTACAAGTAAAATGTGCATAGAAGAATGAGTTGTTGGAATCCTAAGAGTTTAAGTAAAAATATACTCAATTCGGTAACAATACGTTCATAAAGTACTATGCAAGCATCATTCACCGTAAACGAAATCAGCAGATTAACCCCATTGCTGCATCCTTCTCAAGATAATTCGAAAACTGAAAAGTTTTTACGATGCCTATACTCTGCCTTGAGACACTTAAGTTTGGCTACTAGATCATCATATTCCGGAAGCTTGGGGTGGACATGGCTGGAGCAAGGAGACGTTCCCTGCGCCATTTTATGTCCATCAACCAGACCAGCGAAAGAATGGCGACTCTTCACCAACATCTTGGAGCGATCTTTGTTCACAGCATCCCCATTTGTACTTTTTCTAGGTGTAGTAGTCATGGCATGTGTCCTAGGGTTTGCATTTCCGTCCCGTAAGTTGATATCATTTTTCTTGATTTTGTTTAAGCCAACTGAACCAGCAGTTGTGTTTGAGCCATTTTGAAAATGGGATAGCGTGGCCAGTGAAAGCTTACCGTTCGACAGCGAACAACGTATCCCAGAACCCTTCTCTGTTTCCGATTTCGGAATTTGTATTTGAATCCCATCAGCTTTCTGCTCATCCTTGAAATCTCTGTCTGCAAAGCTATAGTTCTGTGCCATCAGGAAAAGCACTTTTAGGAAGTCCATCAAATTGACATTTCAAATATAGTAGGACTAAACGTTATTGTGCAAGGTTATAAACTTCTGATGTGAGGTTCTATTAACAATGTCGTCGATAATGTGGTCAATAAATATGATACAAATAACATTTGTGCGCACCTGGCGTGTCGTGCCTTGGCTATCCTGAAGCGCCAGCTGGACATTGGTGTTCTTCATTATATCACCTATTAAATATTGTTTCACATCATCCGGAATCAGAGTTATGCATAGTTTCTCCTTCAACTGAGAATTCACAAGATTCCCAGGACGTAATTCGACACTGATAACGTCGAGTTCCCATCCGTATTGCTCTTTGAACAGGCCACGCAACAGACGTAGCTCTGGCAGTTCACCACATCTTGAGGCAGCAAATATTAAACTTGCAACTGCTTCTCCAATAGCACCAGGCAAGTCCTGCACTGCCCTGCAGAATTTATTGGTTTGTTAAATTTTATTTTGTATAAGCTTTATCGGGGAAGGGAATTTATTGCTTTTAACAAACTGAGTTACAAATCCCTTGATACTTACCTCTTATTGTACACATGGACAATACTGGTAGTAATGCAATTGCAGAAATGGGCAATTTGATCATATGCAGCCAATAAGCACTGGTCCTTGTGGAGTTTCTCAACCTGGACATAAGAACAAAAGGGGTGGTCAAAAGTTGTCCTTTAAAGAGACTTGAAACCAAATTAACGCCTTTTGGGTGGTTGTTAAAACTAAGGGGTGGTAAAAGCACTTCTTATTGCGTTTGGCAAAAAAAAAAAGAAAAAAGAAAATTTAAAGGTGTCCGAACAGTAGAAGTATTTTTTTTAAGAAACACGTGTCAAACTTATTACCATAAGTGCTTCTTACAGAAGCAATTTCAGATGAGTCTCAAGATCCACGATGTATCATACAACAACAAAAAAGTCTATCAATAACTAGAAGTGCATTACTTTGTACATATATCATGTGACAAGAAAAAAAGTTATGAGAAATATATCTCCCGTTGTACCAAAGTATCTCTCTCATACCACAAGAGTCGGGTCAAAACCCAAGTGGCCAAAATTGATTTCTTTTAAAAAAAAACATGGGTAAACGATGGGAAAAAAAAAACACAATTAGGTAGTGCAGTCCTTGATTAGCAAGAGATTAAATTACCCTAGGTAAAGCTTGCTCTAGCTGTCCATTTCGGAGAAGCAGGGAGATGTCAACACGTGCCTGCCTCACAATAGCATCTCTCCTATTCTTTTGGATGGTTAAATGCTTCTGCACTTGCGTAACCAGGCTCTTGCTGCAATACAAGCATGCACCATTTGTCACCTCGGCACAGCCATATTTGAGTTTGATGTAAATCTTTTATTTTTAAACAATAGGAGACTAGAAATCGAACGTGACATCTCTTCTATCATTTGACAGTAATACCATTAGAGAGATGTTCTTGGTTGTGTAACCAAAATTTGATAACCCTGTGCATATCAAGGTCAATGTGGCACAATACTTTAAAATACGTATAAAATCGTATCTGAGCAGGGCCGCATGTTTACGATTAACAAAGTCTCGACCAATAATATGCAGTAACCCGATTTCGAAGAAAATAACTAAAAGCATTTACATCATTGTAAAACAAATAATAATCATTTACACCATCATTGATGATTGGTATATAAAACGTAAAGGATTGCAATACTTAAGCTTAACCAAGTTGGCTACAGCGATGTGTTCCTTCCGCACCCAAGTGCGAATTTCCTCTCAGTAGTTTATAGAAATTAGTGTAAAATATCGTTTGTAACAAACAAGCAAACAAAACAATAATAATAAAACTTAAAGGGTCAAGAAAGATTGTTTTACCATTTGGACACTTTTCTCCATCTTGAAGCCTTGGTCCATATAATTGCAGCTCTGAGTGCACCATACCACATTGTTTTCTTGATTTTGCTTTGTCCTTCTACAAAATGGCTTTCTCACTTCTGCACTAAAATTTGTTATCCAAAGAAGAAGAAGAAAATGAAAAAAATTTAGAGACTATTTTGGCTTTGGCAATGTGATGGGAGAGGAAAGTTTTGGCCTTTGGTACTCATTAGGGCAGTATTTATATCTCAACTTATTAGCAGATACTAATTTTCTCAAGTAAAAAGTAAACCATCTTTTGTATTAGGAAGGTGATCTTATAACTAAAAGGGTATAAAATTAATTCAGTTTTATTCTCCAAGATTTTTATGCCATTTCAGAAATATCTCCTTGGTTATACAAAAATCATTTACGAACATCGTCAGCCAGAAAGTTGTAATCTTTTGAGAATTTTTTACCACATGATTCGATAGTTTTCTTAGGAAATGAATTGGTGTATGCATTTAGGTATATATTACATAAGATTTGTTCATAAAATATCGTAAGAATATGTTATACTAGCCGTCTGATTAGTCCTTGTATTTAAGTTCACTTTTATTTCTTTCTTTTTATTTCTCATTTTCTATAGAAGCTATTACGATTTGTGTATGGTATGCGTACAACCTAATTTGCAAATAGACAGGTTCCAAAAATAGTGAGGCGGTTCTCTAAACGATAGTAAGTTGTATAAGAGGATAAGATGCACAAAAGTTACCTAATTTGTTAACGGTGAATTTGTGTTTCTTTTAATACAAACGATATTTATAATAATTTATGCTAAGGGAATGAGAGGGTTTGAACCCGGATGAAGCATTTGGTTCTTGAAAACGAGCGAGTTTGCAGTATAAGATTCTACATGCTTGTTTATATTGTTTTTTTTTTTTTTTTTGGGTCAAAGCTTGTTTATATTGTTATATAACCCTTTTTGTCTCTCATACTTTTAACTCTAGTGAAGCCACTTTTGTACCACCCTATATCCTTTAAATTAATGATTAACTATTTTTGTGGCCTCTGTGGTGACCCCGCTCTTTGAACGGTGAAAGAGCTTGTTAATTAAACACAAGCAGTGCTTAAAATATTCATATAGGTGGAAATATCGACATGCAAATTAATAGATATATATCGATATCAATATCGGTTGTTCTTTGACGAATTATGAAAATTTACAATGGGAGAAGAATATCAACTCATTCAGATTTTAATCAAAATTAAAGAAAAATTTCTCATAAAGAGTTGAAAAGATTGAAATATGTAATTGGTTCCAACAATATTTCTATAGTGAATTGATGAACATTGTCGATATTCATTGATTTTTCCAAATCTCATCGATATGGGGTGAAGTTTGCATTTCACCTACTTTCCATATTCATCCTTAATTTTTTGGATATTTCAACAAAAATATCGTCAATTTTGTAAATAATTTAAACATTAAATACAAGTAGTGATTCCCATTATTCTTCCATTAAAAGAAGAGTTAAAGTTATCATTTCAATCAAATCTAAATAGTCTTGAACCTTTTTTTTCCCCCCTTAAAAAAACCAAAAAAAAAAAAAAAAAAAAAAAAAGGTCTTGAACATTTGTCATACGAGTTTGTGGAGTTTATTCGCTATAACTACTCAAAGTTGGGAATGATTTAGGGTTTGACGGGAAAACGCTCCTATGAACTACAATATTCATATATTTTATTTAATCATTTCATTATCCAATAACTTGGAAAGCAATTTCATGTAACAACAGCTTGTATATTTGTGTCACATATGAAGCGGCAAATTCTCTGTTGGAATGCTTCAAGCTTCCAGGGAAAATATTAACAAGTTGAGGAGCCATGGGCATATAAGCATGGTCAAATTATGCTTCCTCCACTACCATCTTGTCGCACAACAAAATCTATTGCTCGATTTATCTTTGACAAAAAAGAACGATCGTCCCCAACACACAAGTGTTCTATGCTTGTGAGTCTTGTTTCAACAACTTTAACTCCAACTTAACCATCAATTAAAAGATATAGGGTTTCATCACAAAAAACCTTAGTAATAATGGGAGTGAACGTCCCACGTACATAAACTGTTTATTATATAATTAGTAATGAAATCATTCAATATAAAGAGAATTTAACTTCATGACATTTTCAATGTGAGACTTACATATATATATATATATAGTTTTTTTAATTTAATTACTATTAGACACATATATACATATATATTTTAATTTTATTATTATTAAGGGGAGAGAGACTTCGAAAATTTTACAATTGGAGAGAAGAGAGTTCTGAACCCGAAACGCATAGGTGAAAAATCAACACCCCTATCTTCTAGGATATTGAACCACATGTAATGCGAGACATATATATGCTTCAACCTGATCGCCTAAGTAGGTGTATATATGTCTATTACATGCTAATGAAATTTACTCATGTCGTCAAGTTTTGTTCATAATGATTTCATTTACCCTCATTATGTTTTTATATGTATATTTTAGTCGGGGATGTGGGAAACAATATTATGAGGCTTTTTTAACCATGGGATGACCTTGACCTCAAAAATCCCCTCCATCACATCAAAATGTTGCACACCCACAAGGCAATGAGCGTCACACCAGGCTGTGATGGGCACTGGGCAGTAGTGGCATGCGCGAGAGCAAGGAGAAAATGTATTTCACTTACTCATCCACTTCACTCAAATTTTACATCCCAACTTCCTATTTCAATCCCTCTATCCCAACCATCGCTAAGACATGTCCACCAACAAATTTTTGTACTACTAAACTTGTATACCTCATCTACCCAAGGATTTTCTAGTTCCGTCACAGATTATAACCCTCTCAAAAGAAAATTTTTGGCTCCGTCGATGCTCATAACAATATATTTTCTTTCAAACAATAGATTTTATTGAATTAAACTCATAAACTAGCGTCGTTTTGGTAATCTTAGGCCATAAATTCGGTCCGATTAGTTAACAGGCAAATATCACCATGTTCGTTTCTAGTTCACGGGGCAGATAAGGCGAGGACACACTGAATAAAGCACGGGGTGTAGTGCATGGTATAAAATCCACAGAAGGAGAGTGAAAGACCATCCAACACTGACTGAAAGCAAAGGTTCAAATATTCTTTCTTTCGTGTGTTTCAAGCGTCCCAAAAATACCGCAAAATCAGCCGTTGGATCTGATCTGATCAGATCTATCTTGTTGATGAAAAAGCCTGCTGCACTTTACCCTTAAGAAGCATCCATTGATTCTCTCTCTCTCTCTCTCTCACTCTCTCTCACAACAACAACGACACGCAACTCCTCACCGACAATATTGAATATATAATTAATCATTTGAAAGCTTTCTGGTGTGGTATGGATCCTTAAAATCCTCCGTGAGTCCGTATGCCAAAATTACCCCTCCAACAATAAAAGGGCTAAATATAATTATGAAAAATATGTTAAATATAAAAACTGATTACTCGGGATGTCCAACTTGCATTTTTAACATATTCGTTGTTATTTCGATTCAAATGATAGTCTTGTTTTCACCTATCCAATTGTTTTAGAATAAAACTATGAGAATTATTGACATTCTGCCGATAACGTTAGCTCCTCATTTTTGTAAGTGATGAAAACTTCATAAAATTCATAGAGCGAGAATGAATTGTAGAATTTCAACCTAGAATCATTATTTTCTAACAAATAATAAGAATTTGACCTTTTTTTTAATATTAGGGGATGGAGGATTCGAACTTATAACCTCTTTCAACATTGAAAAGAAAAATATCACTAGATTAATAACTAGTTGATAGTAAAAAGTGAACATTGGATTCCTCTTTCTCGTAGACCACACTAACCATATTTCAATTACATATTCACTATGAGCTCAAACAACATAATTTCACTTTGTCTGTATTCTTCACTATTTTGATGTTCGCGTCTAAATTTATTCTTGAGCATAAAAAAAATATTATCGCATAGCGTACTCCAACATTTCTTAGTTTTTTAACACAAAATGTATTACATTTCGTAGATTTCAAACACAAATTATGTTACAGTAAAAAATTTACAACTTAAGTGATTAAGAGCATTTACTTTTGCATCTGAAATCCTAAATCTGGCCCTGCCTCTCCCCAAACATAAAAGACACAAAATAAAATACATAAGAGTAAAAGTTGACTACTTTTACCAACTAAGCAAACTTGTGGTTTTGAGAAGTGGGAATGCCACCCAGAAAATTTCTGCAATTATCCAAATTTTGCTTCAGTTTTTTTTCAACGAAGTTCCAATTCCAATATTCTTGACCAACAGTGCTGCCTATTTTGGTAATTTCCTGTTGCAGGTGATAACCCATTTTCATATGTCATTCAACTGGTGGCATGTAGCATTCTGTTGGTAACATATCTATTCACTATTTTACTATTTTCCTTTTTTTCTAAAGCTTCTTCACTTATTCAATACACTTCACAGTTGGATTTTGTATTTAGAGGGAGAAACAGATAGACAAATTGCAGACTAGAGAGAGAGAGGAGAGAGAGATCTGGGGAGTGAGTGAGTTCTTGAATCCATGGCATCCAAGCTGTTACTGATTACAGTGTTCATCCTGAATGTCATTGCTTTTGGGCTCGCTGTTGCAGCTGAGCAGAGGAGAAGCTCTGTAAGTTTTCTCTTTCCCTTTTTTTTTAAGCCATAATGTTGGTTTTTACTGGAAATGTTTTTCTGGTTGTGCAATATGTGTTCTTTGGTGATATATTATGTTTGGATGCTGAGAAAATGCAAGAAAATGTAGGAAACTAGATGCAGTCTGTGTCAATTGCTTCGGATTGAAGAAAATAAAAGCAACCCATTTGGCATTTGATGGGCCTAGTACTTTTAATTTTGTTATTCTGATCAATGAGGCTAAAAAATACATGGGTTCAATCAGAAACTTGAGAGCCAAGAGAATTGTGTTCTTGCTAATACAAATAATTTACTTCATAGCATGGTCAGATCTACTGATATTGCTTATTTTCTTTCTTGTATGTGTTGTTTCTGTTCATGCATGCATGTGATTTTCTTGGAGAATATGTTGGAGCAAATTGTATTGATCGCTGAAACATATGCAGGCAAATGTAATTGAATCATACAATAAATTGATTTCAAGAATAAGATGGTGTTCTTGAACCAAAAGCTTGTTTTGGGAGATTTTCGAGCCAAATAAGAGTGTTCAGAACTGTTGGTTGAGCGTAAGAGTTGTGATTATTTGCAGGGGGGGTTGTAGATCAGTTGGTTAAGAGTCTTAAGACCATTCACCTTGGCACCCGATGCCCCGAGTTCAATTTCCCCCTCCCCAGTATCGCTTGTATCACAAAATTAAAAAAAAAAAGAGTTGGGATTAATTTAGTATCCAAAAACTTCCTTCTTATAATTGTTGTTGATTTGGGAAGTAAGAATCCACAGAGCTTTTCCCTCCTCACCATATATTGAACGAATGAAATCTCGAAATGAGCCAAATAATATTTTACTGATCCTTCATTCTAAGGAGTTTTGCTGAAGGTTGGGCCCCTTGACAGTGCCCATTATATGACAGCAATTGCATCTTGCTATATACTATATAGTAATACAATAATTTTACTTGTCTAAAAAGTCGGTGCTTGTTGGCTATTGTTATAGCTTCCCACTAGGCAATCGCATTTTACTTAACCCATTGAGAAATCGAACAGAGGCCTTAAAATAAACCGGTTTCGCATCGTCATAATCATGCAGAAACCAGTTTATCCATCCTCAATGTAATAGCCTAAAAGATAGTAGTACATTCGGCTTCCAGCTGATATATAAGAGGCAGTCCTTGCTGACAATCTATTTGTCGTTCATGACAGGCGAATGTTGTTCAGAATACTGAGTTAAATTACAACTATTGTGTTTATGAGTCAGACATCGCAACTGGCTACGGGGTTGGTGCATTTTTGTTCTTCTTGGTAGGTCAGGTCATTATAATGGTGGCAAGCCGATGCTTCTGCTGCGGGAAGCCATTGAAACCTGGAGGGTCAAGAGCCTGGGCAGTTATCCTTTTCATAGTCTGCTGGTAAGATTTATAACATGCTGAAAAAAAATGTTGCCTAGTGGATTGAGTATAATTTATCGATTTAATTAGATCAATACATTTGTTCTTATAAATGCAGACTACGTTTAGATTTGAAGTTCCACGCCAGAATTTAAGGTTCACATCTTGCAATGGATTGTCATATGGATATGAATTACTTACACATTTTATTGATGGTACTCTTACCAGGGTCTTTTTCTTAATTGCTGAGGCATGTTTGCTGGCGGGTTCAGTGAGGAATGCCTACCACACCAAGTACAGGACCATTTTCGGCCAAAGCCCTCCAGATTGCCAGCAACTGAGAAAGGGAGTTTTCGGTGCAGGAGCAGCTTTCATTTTCCTCTCCACAATAGTTTCTGAGTTCTACTATGTTTGCTATTCCAGAGCCAGGGAAAGCTTCCAGCCGTACGGCGGAGAGGCTGCTGTTGGTCTCGGAACCTTTAAATGATTCCATCATCTTCGGAATCAACATGATCGACGATCATGATCCACAATATTTTGTATCAGATAATTTGACCATGTCTGGGATCCCACATTTCATGTTTTGAGTTGCATAAATGATGTCTTGAAGGGTTTGGTTCGGTTGAGTCTGTAATATAGTGGGGTATTAGTGTTTCTCATTTTTTTACACTACTGGTAAATATTTTTCTCTGATAGTCAAGCCCGGATAAAGGAGGAGGTGAACGGCATCAGGTAGTCGACAGCCGGCACTCCTAGGTTACGTCGAATCCTTATGATAATGAATCCTGAATGAGGATTCATATAGCCGATCCTACTTAGTAAGAAAAGGCTTTGTTATTGTTGTTGTTGATTGTGAAATATGATATTAGTAACAGGAAAATACTTGCTTGTGACCTGTATTTGTTTCAAAAAAGTGAGCATTTGCTTTTGTGGAAGTTCATATTTTGTCCATATGATATTTGTTAATCGACGTGATCATTGTGGCGTCCATGTAATTAAATAATAAGCTTGTAACTTTCTACTAATCCTTGTATGCAATTAGCAAAATCTACACAATATATTACGATAGCTAATGTATGATCCTCAAGAAATTCACAAGATTTCATGGGCTTTTGTATGGTGATTTGTGGTGATTTACAAAATTATGTCCTTATCGGGATAGGGCTACCTTTTGAGCACTTCCAATCACGCTCTCTATTTTTAAATTAAAAATTAACTTAAAGGACTATAAATTTAATTTAGAGAGTCATTATAACTGTGAACAATAGGTTTTAATTTTTTTATTTAAAATATTAGGAAACTCATTGGAGATACTCTTATGAAGACTAATCAATCAAATCTTTTTGTGTTGTAGCCTCTAAACCATAACTAATCAACGATTTTGCTGAAATTCGGATGCAGTTTTGGGGACTGATTATAATATTTACATGTATTTAATATCAGCATCATTTAACATCGAGATATTGATTGTATTAAATACATATAAGTATTGCTAAATCAGTAATTTTGTTGTCACCAATAAGATATGAGCACGCTATTTAATGTTTAAGTAATAATTCAATCATCAACTTCCATATCATTTAGTTTACAAAATTTAACTTACAAATTTAGTCTTTCTATCATTCTCTTTCAAAATTGTATAATTGCAATCCGGCTCCTTTGGTTCGTGGAATGGGCTCTTCAGGAATGGACTCAAGAGTCCGAAGAAAAGAAAAGCCCTAAAACCTACAGGCCTGTACAGAGGTCCACAGCTACCATCCCTAACAACTACTACTTTCCACCTTTGACGTTAGTGAATGTGTCAAACTAATTAAAGCGCAAATGTATATCACTAGATTAACAAATCAAGGTTGTGTGTGGAAATGCTTTTAAAATAATCGAAAATTTTAGATGACAACCAAATCTTAGTAAAAATACAAGTTAGTTTTGAAAAAACACTTAAAGTGCTTCCTACAAAAAGCACACAATTGTTGCTTCTTTCAAAATGCACGTAAAGTGATTTTGAAACCCAAAACACTTCCATCAAAAACATTTTCAGTCATTTTAAAATCACTTCCATACCGGCCCAAGCTTCAACCATTCAAGGTGATTATGCATTTCAAAAGTCGTGTGTAAAAATTGTCTAGGAATATTAAGTGTCCTTGCCTTGATAAATTGACACTAACGGAACATAAAAATATGATTCATATATTTCTCTTGAATCTCCTCACCGTAGTTTAATTCTAGGAAAACTTCTCTAGTAATGTTTTGGAAAATTAGTATTCAATGGTTGAATTGTATACAAATGGTTGTCACGTGTCTCAACAATAACTTTTTGTATGTGACGTAACATTGTCACGTGGTGTTATTAATTTACATATCATAATACGGTAGACAACAAACTTATCTTCTAAAGTATAATATTAATTTATATACACTGCGTAGATTGGTGACAAAATGATTTCTTTTTCACTAATCTTGGAAGAGAACCACTAAACTATAGTCATACCCACATAATAATATCCAAAGGGCGAATTTGTGTCGGCTCAATTAGTTAGAAGTATTTACTCTTACCCCGAGGTCCTAATTCCTAATTCATCAAGAAGAATCTAGTCGAAATGGAACTAAGACAATATTATAAAATAAGCCAAGCAAGCCCTCATGCTCTCTTGTTCCTGGTTGGTTTCTAGCCAGTAGAATCGATATCGCTATCATCTCACACATACACATTGACATCTCTCAAACCTTATCTCACCTAAACGCCAACAACCAATGTTTAAGCCTTCGTGTGGCCTATACATCCAAAGTGTCAGTGTCAATTGATGCCTGCATGCAGCTTTTGAAAGTGTACCATTAGGCCATCGTCCTGCTCCATATCTTAACCCAAATGATGAAGTGATATTCGAAACTTTTACTTGCAATATAACCTGCTTGGCTATATTTTGTGAAAGTTTTTCTGCCACCCCACCCAGATCTGAGAATCCTCCCCTATCTCTCCCTCGAGGCCTCAAGTGATCACTGACCACGCATAAATCTGCAGAGATTTTAGGTCGCTGTTGTGTCACAAAAATTTGATTCACAATTCTGTACGAATATCGTCCGAGTTGAAGAAATATTCTGCACCAAAATCGTTTTTGAGCCCTATGACGACACCATCGACCAGGGACGAAGCCGATAGGTCTTGGGTTCCCTTGTACATTGTTGGGTTTGTGTGATGTTCAAATTCAGTAAGTCTTGGGTTCGAAACTGTCAGTTAGACTAACAAAATGCTTGATTATAATCATATGCGCGTGAATGACTTTCAACTATTGATGTATATTTAAATTACTGTGAAAAGTGTAAAAATGCACATACAATTATCGTGACTTCCTATATGAAAATATGAACAATTAATTATTATTTTTCACACTAGTGCACCAAATAAAAAAATAAATAAATAAAACAATTAGAAAAATAAAACTAGAAATGATTGATAATTTGGTTCATGTGTCAAAACAGGAGGCATATTTTCATCATTTGTTGAGCAGAAAAATTAGCGATGCTCTCCTAAATTGTCAAACTGCCAACCTCCAAATAATGTTTTTCCCCTCTTCAGCTTCTTCCTTTCTATCTTATTAATTTAGTCGGTATAGTACAGTGCACATGCAAAACTTTAAACATGCTAGAATATGTGACATTGTCATGTCCCCCTTACAAAACATGATTGTACTTGCCACATGCTCTCAGTTTCTTGTTTTCTCTGCAGTTGCGGCCCTTTTCTCTATTGGTGAGATAATACATGCATGCATGATGCATTCAATTAGGGAGATTAAGAAATTCTTTCTTGCAATTAAGATTTAGTATCAGCGGCATCATTATCCAATTAATAGATGTTTACTACTTGTTTAAAAAGTAAACTAATTGTCTCATTATAAACTCGGATCACGAGATGAAATGGTAGAAATAGAGTATCTCTCCCAATTAAGGCATGTATGTGAGGGTATTTTGATCTTTTTAATGGCTGCCGTGGTGCAACATTGTAGTGGCCAGGGGACTTCGATACGAGCAAGTCAAATCGGAAACTTTAATCTGTGAAAAGTGTGTTTGACATATTTGATGAAATGAAGCAATGTGAAGGCTTCTGCTTTCTTCCAAATGCAGCCAAAATATACGTGCAAAAAAACCTTTTATTAGGTTGATGTATCTGCAATTTTTGCAGGAGTGATGATATGCTTTGCTATCTTCACCAGCTAATAATTCACATGCATATGACTCATCAAGACATTGATCTATGGTATTATTTATTGTTATGGTCGTGCAGGCTTGCCAGTGCCGCTTCAATCCCATGCATAGTCATTTGAAGTTTTACAAATGACTCCATGCAACCCAGTCAGTCAATTTGTATTCCACTGAGTACCATATATACTACAACCATTGTATCCTTGGAATATATATTTAAAACTTGGATTAGTCTGCTCTTAAAAAAAAAAGTAAAATAGTACTAGTATTCTTTAATCGAATAATGCTTTTGTAATGTAATAATTTGCACACATACGTGAAAATGAACTTTGTCACTATAATAATAAGGTTATTTTGTATTATTAACTATAATATTAACAATGAAATTGACAAACATTTAATGTTAACGTCATGTTGTAACACCATTAAACATGAAGTTAATGAGCCCAAAAGTGAATGATAATATTGTAACAGTCAACGTTTGTAATGTAATAATTAATGTTATATAACCTCACTGTTATAATGTTGTTTAACATGTAAACTTTGTGATTATAAAGTAACTATTAAAGAAATGGTACCGTAAAATTTCCCTTAAAAATGATCAACATGATGAGCAACATAAAACACAGACATATCTTATATTTTCAAAAATCATGACAAGAAAAAGTTTCTCTTCATTTTCTTAATCATCTTATTATTTTTAATATGAAGTTGTGAACCAAAAATAAGGAACTAAAACCGTGGTCTATAGATTTTGCAAATTTATGGACCAAAGTCCAAACCCTACCTTTTGTTTGGGACCTATATATCCTGCCGATGATACATTCAGGCACCTGAAGTTTTCAAACTAAATATCCGTAAATCTGTCACCACAGTAGCTTTCAGAACCATCTGATTCTTCTCACCTATTATCTGTCCTGGCAGTATATATACATATACACACAGACATCTGGTACTGTATATATATCAGAGGGTATCTTGATTTTGATATGAACATTGCTGATTTAAAATTCATGAAAGTTGTGTATGTATCAAAATATGTAATCCCCATGATCCGCTGTGGTATCAGCAAATTAGTATAGGATCTTCTTCGTGCTCCTGAAGCAGTTATTTAACTTTGTAGTTTTGTTATGATTTTTCTGTCTTTCATCACATGAACGGATGATTGCTGAATAATTAAATTAATTTAATGACCGGCTGGTTGATTAAATAAATTTAATCAGTATCTCCCGCATTATCATTACTGAGTGGCGCTCATGACAATCTGATGACGAGAACATAAATAAGTTTAAAATCTAAAGCATATTGCACAAGACTACAAGTTTTACATAATTAACTAATTAATTTAAATGATGGGATTTCAGTTTTACTTCTCCTCAATGATATCATGTATATACTTAATCAAGAACCTGTTTCACGCATAAACAGGCTGTTTAGAATCAAGCCACGTGGTGTGTTTGTTTATATAATAAGATGATAATTATGTTTCTAATACGTGGGTTAGTCTTTTAATAAGTTATCATAATTAATCAATCTTAATGATGATTGTGGAATGACAATGTGGTCGCCGCTGATCAAATAATCTTTTGAATTAAAGGTAATGGGGGCATTGTGCCATTAATAACCTGCCTTATTTGGTTTGCAAAATCTTGTAGGTCATAAGCAAACTAAAAACAAAAAATTAATTACAAATAAATATATACTTGCAGTGTAGCATTGGATCCATTTTGTTTTAGGTGGTAGGACAAGAGGATGTTAGCTAGTTAATTATTATGTGCCATTATTTATAGCTTAATTTCAAATAATTTAAGCAGATTTGAGTTTAGTCAAGTTGGTTAGAGTTGTTGTTTGAATCTCTTTCCTAATAGTTTAAAGGTTAATTGATTTGCCCCTTGAAATTGTAATTTCGTGTCATTTTACTCCTTGACTTGTTTTGTCACACTCCACCCACCCCCCCCCCCCCCCCCACAAAAAAAACAAACGCGAAAACTGTCATTTTTCATATCAATTCGTCTCAGTTCACCCAATTTTTGTCAATTTCATCAAATAGACCTTAAAGTAGAAGGCAGTATGAACATTGGTTGTCGACTGAACTTAAGGACTAGATTCGCAAGTCTAAATTCCTTTCTACTCTTTCACTTATCCAAAATTTGTTTCTCCAACTTTTCTCGCCACAATTCACATGCAATTTGATAAATATGAAATGTCCACAAAACTGCCACGTCATCAAGCATGGGGCTTATTTCTAACCACGTAAAAATGAAATGTCCTAACTACTATTTAATTTCATCAATTTGACGGAACAAACGTAAAGGGGAACTGAAACTAAATGAGACAAAATATAACAGTTTTAGAGAATAAAGTAAGACAAGCTAAGTTCTCAAGAAGCACATTAATTAATAAGCCTAATTTAAATGAATTTAACACGTAATATCGCTGGCAAAAATTTGAAGTTTTAATGGGAACAAGAATGTTAAGTAATTCTTCTCATCATGCCCATTATTGCACTTGTCATTTGTCAAGTCCCATTATAGCAAAATCTACAGAACAACAGTTATCACGGATGAGGTTAATTTTCAAGTGCAAGAAACTTTGTGGTTTGAGGAGCCTCTTGATTTGCCCCAGGATATTTTGTTTGAGGATTGTCTCTAAGTTTTATTGTTCATATGAGGATAGGTTTTCTGTTGTGCGGACCACTCTTTTTCCCTTTGATCGGCTTGAAATCTCCAACAAGATTTTTATTGAAGCTCATTATGCACACTATCCTTAGTTTGTACGTTCCTTTACTTGGTTTAATAAATATCGAACCTTTTTCAAAAAAAAAAAAAAAAAAAAAAGAAATTCAAAATATGTTATATTCCTAGATAGGTTTATGAAAATTAAAATCAATTTAGATGAAATTGAGAAGCACTGTCATCATATGGTGATATTTCTGTCAAAAAAAAAATTATTTTTTATAAAAGCGATAGTAGAAAAAGAAAATTTCAAACTCAAAACTTGAAATAATAAATAAATATTTTTAACAAATTAAACCATAAATTCATACCATATTTTTCACAATATATCATATAAATAAATTGTGCATAGCGTAATTTTGATTAACAGCGTTGATAATCTACGGACGCAACGGATGCTATTGTGAGGCACTGAATCCTACTTTTAAATTCCATAATTTACGTTTTCAACATTTGGCATGATTATGTTTTCTAGCATATATGTCAGTTCAAACAACTAACAACTAACAACCAGGAAGTAAAGCAATTCGTACGGTGGCGGTGGCTCTTTGGATGGCATCGATATGACATTAGATTAGAGAGATGATTCTTGCCTGATTCTATTTGTGAGGATCCTAAGGATCCTCCAATCACATTCATTCGTTGTGCATCGTACGATCAATTTTCGTCAGGTACTGTTTATATTTAATTTTAAATAAAAAAAATTACAATAATTCTTAACCGCACGATGTACGATAAACGAATGTGATTTGAGGACTGCCGAAATCCTCAAAAAGAGAAGCTGGCGAGGATCCTCCCTCATTACATTAAGCCACTTGTCTTGAATATATATGTTCATTTCTTGATCAAATGCATCCTTGTTTTGAATCTAGTTGACAAGCTATTCAAGACGCTAAATTGTTATTGTCAAACGAAAGGAAACCTCTTACGAAACACAGTATATGAGATCAGTTTTTTCATTTGTAATTGTTGATCATGTGAATTGTGTTTCAATATATATCAAATTTATAGCTTGATAACATAGAGAATGATTTATATGGACGGAATCATCTTTACTGTGACGTTCTGGTCTAATAATATTATGTTAGGGGTAAGTTTTTTTCTATATGACATTGCATTATTGGACCAGAACACTACTCGACAAAGAACATGTTTCAAGCAAGTTGCGCTCAACAATATGACATGTCAAACATATATTAAAATAATTCTCGTGGAAGAGTATGGGCATATCAAAATTATAAATACAAAGACATTGTTAGATCTCTAGGATTGACTTGGAATAGATATGTTACTATATTCGAGGTTTGAAGGTATAGGTGAATGATTTAAGTTATCTAGAAAGGATATAACAAATAGAGATTAGACATAAAAGAAATTTATCTTTTCTAATCCTACTTTTCATGAAAAAAATAAAATGAGTAAGTTTTTTCAATGAGTAATTTATCTTCGACCTTTAAATTGAATTTATTTTTAAATTGAATTTATTTTTAAATTGCTTCCTTCAAAATACTTCTCCAAATATAATGATTTATACATTCCAATAAACTTATTCTTTCTAATTTTGTTAAAGTGAGGGGACTAAAATACAGAAGTTCATTGTACACTTTCAAATTAGACACTTTTTTTTTTTTTTCTTTCAATGTACTTTAAATATAATGTTTTATTCAATTTCAGTTCAACCCAAAATACCAAACCAGGAAAAAAGTGTCTGAGAGATGCATGCCTCCCCCGGAATCAAAGGTGCTTTATAGGTGACACTTGAAAGCTCAAGCCTCAAAGGGATCGTAGTTTTGCTCAAAAACTTTAATCAAAGAAAAGAGGAGTGGATATTTGCACTTAGTTGGTGAGCATCTGGCCTTTTGTTTTTGCTTGGCCGGCCCTGCACGACAAAACACCAGATCCTTTTTAGCTTTCATGTTTTACAAGTGCCAAACACCAAACTCCACTTTTAGCTTTACGTGCAAGTCCTGTCCAACTGTCTGGGGGTTCGTCACAGTTTTACTTACTTTCCATGCACCGTCAACGAAATCATCACCTTATAAGTTGACTTGATTCTTTTTCTTATTTTTCTTCCTAGTTTAGCAAACCCAACTAAGATAATTATAGCTCAAGTTAAATGGTTTTCTAATTCATATAAGAAATACGAAATCTTTGACTTAACCTAATTCTACTCATTTCTATATTTTCTTTCACCGTTCAGATTAACCCTAGGGCTTCAACTTAAATGATATTACTTTGTCAAGATACTATGTATTAATGTTGTCTCTGGTTCAATCAAATCAATGATCTTACTAACATTCTATGCAAAAATGAGAAAACCATACACTAGAAAGTCTAAAATGACGCCAACATCAATTATTCAATGATTTTCTAATATCACATCAATACATTATGTGTTGTTAGCACTACATACAATAATGTTTTTTCTCTGTGTCTCTTACTAGAAGTTATTACGTCAACGGATATGTATTTCATAAACATCAATAGAATTTTGTTACTGATCTGAATGCATCGTAAAACTACCTAGTATACCATCATACATATACTCAGTCATAACAATGGTAGCAGGACACAAAACTTCACAGAGGAACTCGAAGAAGAAACAAATGAAAAGTCACTATACTATATTTCTGTAGAGGAAATATTCATTACAAGATAAAGTCATCCACCTCATTATATATATAGTAACTAGGAAATTCAACAACTAAGTAATTCTCTAACTACCTAACAACCAATAGTCTATGATCATGACATGTGTCTTGACAGAGATTATGCCATTTGGCATTTTACATGGTTAATACTCAGCATGCTAATCATAATCATATTAAACTTATGGGAAAGGTATTAATATTACAAAGCAACTCTCTCTCTCTCTCTCTCTCTCAAACATTTCATACACACATTTGATATGGTCTAGCTTATAATCTGAGGTGGTCTGAGCCGGCCATCGACCCAACCCTTTATCTTGGTGTCTTCATCATCCTTTTCTTATTTAATCTTAAACCTCACACGAGCTCCCCGAAGCTCCATACACACATTTGATCTGGTCTGGCTCATAATTTGAGGCGGTCTAGACCACCGACCCAACCCTTTATCTTGGTGTCTTCATTATCCCTTTTTTATTTAATCTTAAACCTCATACGAGCTCCCCGAAGCTTCATACGCAAGAATGAGCTGCAATGTCATTTTTAGCTGGAGGATAGTTTGGTTAAGTTACTTTACCATATTTTAATCTTAATAAACCAATTAGATGCATGTCTTCGCAAGGAAACCATCGGCATGTTTGGATGAAAAGCTCGGCTGTCAAGGTGTGGAGAGACAGCCTAGAGTTTTAAATTAGGTATTTGCCTAGCTAACCAAGTTGGAGTAAAGAAATCATATAAAATTACACTAATTCTTATATCATAAGGGAACAATCCAAAGTGTCCAACCCTTGAAGAATGGTATTTGGTTTACATAATTATGGATTCTAAAATTGAAGAATGAACTCTTTGGATTGTCTTCATATTTTCCATTTTTTTTTTTTTGAACAAGCTGCAGTTGTAATGATTCAAAAAAGCTGCAGTTGTAATGATGATCTACTAGGGGTCCTCTACTGCCATATAATCATAGTGTGGGAACATAAAATAACCCCAACCAATAATAACATATCATGTGCACAACTTATCAAATATGACTACTTTGTTTTTGACAGAATACGCAGACTAGTAGTCAAACTTAAACGAGTCAATGGGCCACAATCTCAATGAAGGTCTTAGATGCCTACAATCAACAGGCACTCATGTCAATTTATCACAAACTATCCAAGTCGATTGCCATGCGACCTACGCAAATCATCTTGATATGTAATGGGCTTGCTTATTAGTCTGTTAGCATGGCAAGACTATCCAAGGCATATTCTCAGAATCTGAAATGAATATACCTCCATTGGTTGTGCAGAGTCTACAGACTATGTAACACTGCTAACGGGTTTAATGAATCTGGACACTGGGTATTAGTTCTCTATAAAAACCAAGATCAGCCACTTTATTCTGGTAATCAAAAACTCTCACCACACTCTTATTACTTCCTAAAGTCTTTCTAAGTTAGATATTCAAGACCCTTGAGCTGGTGTTAATCTAACTTCATTTGTTTCTTTTCTTTGTGTGTGTAGGTTTTCAATTCAATCCAAGGCGGAAATTTTCTCCCGCACATAGTACATGTATCTTTTAACATCACTAAGAGACTATGAGAAACAAATACAATTATGATATAATGGTGCCATATTTCAGCCACTGCATCAGCTACCGTATTGACTTCACAGAGTATCTGAGTGAACAAGGGTTGTTTAAAGTATTTTCCACATTTTAGGAATTAGTATGTATCATAATACTAGATTAACAGTAAATCAATATCAAAATAAGGAGAAACGTCAATATAACCATAACACTTTTACATAGTATAGTCGTAATATTGTCACATGATGTCATTAATTTACACATGTTACAACACATGCATATTTATTACCATTATACCACAAAGTATATAAAGGTATCTCATACTCATATTTTATCACATGAGTTTAGTGGGTAAACTGGCCAAAATGATTATTTTTCAAATCTCAATTGTTGAAATAAATATTTTTTTTAAATCTCAATTATTAAAATGGTCAGAGTATATATTGGTAAAATAATCAATTTTTCAGTATATATAATGTTGATCTTTAATCATTATGTCATCAACATTCGATTACTACATCACTAAGATTGAATTTTAATCAGTTCAACAATTAGGATTTAATTTCTACTCATTTAACCAATTTCCCGTAAAATTCCACCATAATTAAAATTAGCTTGTTTTTGTGTAATCACTTTTTTTCTGAAAGCTTTAAACATGCATACCAAAATAATGGATGATTTTCTATGTATACAATCATGGATCCTTCATGAACTCTCTGTCACTTCACAATTTAATGTTAATTGTCATGCCAACATTATAAAACATTGTTTTAAAAATATGAGATAACAGAAAATCCATGAAAATGTCTACTTTTGAGGAATTCTCCTTACTATTTCTCCTTTGACAAATCACCAACCCACCGATCCATAAAATACTTATGGTCTTCTATGTGTAGGGTTTTTAGGACACTCATATAGGACATGACATTTTAATAGACGTATAGAAAATGGGATCAATTTCTTTGACTTGTTTCCTTTTTGTGTTTGTTGACAATTAATCCTCAGCCTACTCCACACACACATTTATATATAGGTTTAGACTTGCTAACCCTGCTTTGATTCTGGCTCTAATGCCAAAAGGCCTATGACCGAAACAGTGCATATCTTTTCTTGTTATTGATTTGTAAGTGAAACCTCCCTCACCGCTCATATTTTCTGCTAAGAGTCAAGGGGATGGCACTTTAAGTAATGATTTACGACTTCAAAGTGTGACCTCAAAATTTTATATGGTATCAATTACGGCTATTAGGGTATACATCACGTAATATCGCATAAGTTTCATT